>NC_091469.1:84634378-84934378 GCF_036971445.1 Narcine bancroftii
CCCTGCTGGACCCTGAAGGAATGAAAAAAACAGTGGTTGATATTAAATAGATGCAAATGCACTAATGATTGGTGTCTCAGTGTGGTTTCTCAAATCAGAGGGACTGCAATTCCCAAGTGTTTGTCCATACACTCAACATAGGGCACTCCAAGAAAGATAATGAGCCTTTATGAATTCACCAGCTCTGGGTTGGAGATACTGTGGCAGGTTTTATCATACAGCGTCTCAGCACATCCCCATTGGCAAGCACGGGAATGGCAGGATCCCAACAGGAACATTGTAGGAGATATGAGGTTTGGGAGAAGCTGAAGGGCAGCTCCTGGCAACAGAAGCTGGGAGTGGGTAGGATGGCTGGCAGCTTGTGACAGGCCCAGGTATTCATGAGAGTCTCAAAAGGATGGAGCCTTGGTTCGCTGGATGGGCCAGGGAACAGGGGTCATCATTTCAACCCTCTATTGGAGCTCTATCGAGATCATCCTGGCCGCCTGCATCACAGTGTAGTATGGTTGCTTCAGAGAAATGGATTGGAGGTCAATCGACAGGACCATAGGAGAAGCAGAGAGGATCACTGAAGTCTTCCTCTCCCCATCGATTTGATCCTCATCATTCTCTGAAGAGGGTGCACAAGATCATTGAGGATCCTTACATCCTGCACACAGCATCTTTCAGCTGCTCTCGTTGGGAAAGAGATTCAGCAGTATCAGAGCCCGCACCACCAAGCAGAAAAATAACTACTTCCTACAGTCAATGAGAATGCTGAACAACCAAAGGAACTGCTCACACTAACCATCTGAAACTCTCATATTTACAAAACAATATTTAGTTATTTACTTGTATATTTGAACACCTGTCCTGTATGTGTGTTGTTTGTCTGTATGTATGTTATGTCTGATTGTATGTCTGCATGGTTTGCACTGAGGAATAGAGAATGCAGTTTCATCGGGTTGTACTTGTGCAATCAGATGACAATAAACTTGACTTGAGGTCCCAGGGTGGACATGTGCTGAGAATATGCAGACTGAGTCCATTTGGCCTGGATGCCAAGGCACGTGGTCCCACCCTCAGCCTTCAGGTGAGAGGGTCAAGATAGTTGAAAGCCTCTTATTCATGCAAAAGATCCCAGGGCCCATGGAGGCTACCCCGAATACCCCAGAGCACCCAACAGAAATCAATTAAAGGACAAAAGCAAATTGAGGTAGTGGAACTCACCGGGCTGCCCTTCTCTCCGGTTGGACCCTCCTTGCCTGGGTGACCCTGAAAATACAGAGACATCATCCTCTCACATTCTGTAGCTCTACTGCCCCAATTGGCCCTCTTTCTTGGCAATGACTGTCATTAGCAAACTCTCCCTATTAGGCAACTCTTGGGTTCAAGGGTTTTGGGAAACACAGGCCTTAGACCTGGGACTGGAACATTCACCAGCCCACTGTTCCCTCACCCTCCCCCACCCCCTTCACTGCCAACTAATGAGCCAAATACATAGATCAGCCCAGGATGGCTCTTTATCTCCATCTCTCAAATCCATCCTAACAACGCCTGATATAACCTAGTCTTGCAAATATCAGTCTGAGAGATGTGGTGAATAATTTAGGTCTCTCCAAGAGTTGGCGAAATCTATTCAATAGACATTTCTAAAGGTAAAGGGACATGAATTTGAATTGGAAATATGTTCCAGGTGACAGACCTGGAACCAATGAGGATCCAATTGGAACCTCATCCAAAGATCAACCAGGGATTCCCAACCACCCCACATGGACCACAAGTTCTACAATCTTATGAATCCCTATTACTGAGCCTTCCTCAGCCTCCAACTGGAGAAATCTGGAAATTTGACGAGAATTTAAAAAAATCAGTTTGAATCAGTGAAAGTAGTCATGAAGTAAACTGATTTCTGTTAAAACTTCACTGACTCACTGTGACCTTTTGCATCTGAAGCTTGGTCTACCACTCTCTCTCCACTGGCACAACATTCTCTTTCTGGCTGGTATACCTCTCTCCCCTGGTTGGTTCATATCTCCCCCACTCGGTATATATCTTCCCCCCACCAGTCTGTTCAAAATTCTCCCTGGTCAGCAAAAGTCTCTCCTGAGCTTGAACACCACCCCTGTCAATCAATATCTAGGCCCATGGTCTGGTAATGACTCACTGGTGGTCCATCTGCTCCTGGGACACCTGGGAGACCAGGTTTTCCGGTGGGACCCTGTGGTTTGGGAAAAAAAAAGGTTGAAAAATAATTTAAAGATGAGTTGATTTCAAAAACAGCAAAGTGTAAATGGCCCCGACTTACTTTAGTTCCTGGGGGTCCGATTGGACCCTGTGGACCTGGGAGACCCTGTTCAACACAAGAAATATTGACACATTAAATATGAGCTGTGAAAACACAATTTATTGCATTCTGCAGTTAACAGCAGCTACCTTTGATAAACAAGCTTCATAGAATTAATTAAAACACATATCAAGCAATTAACCCCAGTGATCTGTTTGTATTTTGTGTTCCACATGGGTCCCCATCCATTTTCAGCCTGAGGGCACTCCCTTCCAATCCTTTCTCCCATAACATCCACTTAAAAAGAACTTTGGCTCTCCCTTGGGTACACAGCCTTTACTCATAACCCCCATACCATCTCTGGTAAATGGGTGACCACTATATTCAGCAATGGTACAAATTTATAATTCTGTGGAAAAGACAGTTTGTAAACTAATATAATCACGAAGAACTCAAATTCCAGGAATTAAGAGAGTCTTGAAGGAAAGCTGGTGTCACCATTGGGAACAGTAAAACTCCCAGATTGCTGGATCAACCTTTCTGGTTTATGAAGATCTTGTATTCTGGCCTTTAAGTGTCTCTGGGCCAACATGGATGGTCCTTTGAGATACAAACAGTCACAGAAGCTGGAATCCAGAGCCACAAACAAACTACTGAAGGAACTCAGCGAGTCAGGCAACATCATGGAGAGAAATGGATAATCTGGAGCAGAGCTTCCTTCGACTATTCACTTTCCTCCATGTTTGGTTCTTCTTTGGCCTGTAAGGAATGGACACTGCATTTAATGCTCGTGTCCTTTGATTGAAATTTGAAAAAGTCCTCTCTCTATTGCCAATGCTTATATTTGCTGGTCTTGCTGATTTGCAGACGTAAGTCATAGTTCCCAGCGAACCACATTAAAGTTCATTGCTGCCCTCAAAGGCTACACCAAGACTTACTGCAGTCATCAACCCACGGAGAGAGGTTATTGGCAAAAGAAATAGTAAGAAGGAGTGCAATAAGCTGTGGAAGTAGCACACGGAAGTCGACCAGTGCAGTTTCAGTCAGGGAGCAGTTCGCAATCAAGGGCTTCAGTCTGAACAGGTCAGAGCCTGTTCCAATCATCAACTACAGTGCAATAGGTGAATAATAACCTTCCTCATCTCAGCTAGTTTGTATTAGGATGAAGGGAGGGGAAAGGGAGGTACTGAAGGTCCAGAGCAGGGGAGGGAGAGAAGATGAGAGAATATGGAGATGGGAGATGAGGTGTAGGTGAGTGAGGAGGAAGAGGAACTGAGGGAGGGTAGAATAGAGGTGATTGAGATGGCATGGTTAGCAATGACCACAGTCCACTACACATCAATAGCTCAGTAGTGGAGAGCACTAAGTTCATCTGTTTTCATTTAAGAAGTGACCTATTCTGGACACACATCTCCTCACTTGTCATGAAGGAACAACATCCTGAGAAGACTGCAGTAGGCAAGGCTACTGGCCACAACCCTGTCAACCTAGGACCTCTATCGAGAGTGTCCTGGCCGGCTGCATCACAGTGTGGTATAGTTGCTGTAGAACATTAAATTTGAGGTGAACCCACAGGATCAGAAAAGTTGCAGAGAGGATGACTGGAGTCTCCGATACTCTACCCCCCACCACCCCTTCACCCAACCACTGACATGATCTACTGGGATCATTGTCTGAAGAGGGCTTTCAAAACAGTTGAGAATCCTACCACCCTGCACAGTATCTTTCAGCTACTCCTGTCAGGAAAGAGATGCAGGAGTATCAGAGCTAGCACCACCAGGCTGAGAAACTGCTGAAAGACTGATGAACTGCTCATACAAACCCTCCAACACATGATGATATATTTAACAATATTTATTTATTTTTAGATATGTGTGTATGTACTGCATATGTATGTGTGTTATAAATTAGATGAGTAAATAAAAAAACTTGAAATTGCAGGAGTGGTGAGGGAGGGAAGTAGTGAAGGAGGAAAGATGGGGGACTGAATAAGAATCATGGGAGGGAGGGAACAATGGGAGAGAGGGTGGGATGAATAGATGAGAGGAGAATCAGGGGAAGAATAGTGGATGGAAGAGGAGTGGAAGGGAAAAGAGGAAGAGAGATGAGGGAAAGGAAAGGGGAGGATAGGAAGTCTGGGGATGAGGGAATGGTGTGGGGAGGTGGGTGCACAGAGCTGGACAGGAGCTGGTGTGTGGATTGAGTCAGGATGGGGATGTTACCTGAGCACCAGGGTTTCCTTGCTGTCCGGGGGGCCCAGGCTCACCTTGAGGACCCTGAAAGAAAGAAAAGAGCTGGTGATGCAGCAGGACACAGCTCAGTGACACGGCCTTAGCCCTGAGGCTAACTTCCCCCACAGTATCACACGAGAGTGGTGAGGAAGGTTGGGTGGAGATTAGAATATCAACCCCAACAGAGTGCAAAAACACATGCATTGCACATACACGCTCATACGGAAACATGCATATGCACGCGTACGATCCCCCCCACCCCACTTCCTCTTTTAAAAACGGCAGCTGAGATCTTTGGCCTGTTGGCGAGTAAAAGCCTGAGGAGCCCAGGAGGGGCCTGGTGGAGAGAGAGACGTGAAGCAGATATCTGCAGCTTCATCAGTGATAAATGTAAAGTTTCTGATCAATGTTTGTTTGTATAATCAAGACTGAGGGACCAAACATTCTCATTATATCTGCTAAACTCTTGGTTTGAAATTTCAGTCATGGTTGAAGGTTTGACAAACCTTTCCTGAGAAACCTCCCTCTTTGAAGAATGACCACACTTTTGATCTATTGCCCCACAAAGAAAACATCCTGGGCTCAAGGTCAAGGTGAAAATAGAAGCTCCTATTAATTCCATTGCTGGACTCTATGCTGCTGGAATGATCATAATCCTTCCCATGACCTGGGTTCCATGAATAAATAATCTCTGAGATGCAGGTCTCCACGCTCCAGGAGTGATCATGATACTTCCACCTAATCTGGATCTCAGTTCCCCTACCTGAACCGAGTCCTTCTTCCTCATTCTTCCTCTAGCCTGTCCCTATGTCGCTCAGTCAGTGAGCTGAACACAGGTCAAATATGTTGGACAGGCCTATGCTGAAATAGATGGCATGGGGAAAGGGGAGAAGAAAGTCACTCTGAGTTTGTTCCATAAGGAAAGAGTCCGCCACTGGTACCTGATGTCAGGACCTACCTGACTCCCTTTGGGACCATTGTGGCCATCCATTCCGGTTATTCCCTGGAAAACAAATCAGAGACAGGTTAATGAAAGAAATACCTCAGGCAGCTCATGAAAGCTCAGAAAGTATTGGGACAGATACTAGGTATTGGGATACTACTGATACTTGGTTGCTAAAACTGTGAAGGTATTGCCTGCTATCTGCCAGTTCCTTAAACAAAGGTGACAGCAAATGGAGCTCAGTCTCGGATCAAAAAAGAAAGGACAACCTGAGGAATTATAGGCAATCAGCTTGGAAGCTGAGGAAGCTTTGGGAAATATTAACTGGGAGGAAATTCACAGCCTTTGAGACAAGTCTGAACAGATAAAGGAGGGAAGGGACCTGTGTATCTGACCAACAATAAACCTGCAAGTGCTGTAAATTGGAAATAAAAACAAATGCTGGAAGACCTCAGCCACCATGTGTGGGAAGAGTAACCAGACCATGTTTCACATCCAAGACCTTTCTGAACAAGATAATTGAGCTATTTGAAAGGGCGGGTGATGCATTAGAGATGCCAGCATGTAAGAGGAACTATTAAATGATGTTTGTACAAATTATAAGCTGAATACCAACTCTCACGCCCAGGGGATGAAAGGGTAGTTGAATCTAGATGGCCAATAAGAGCACAAGGGGTTGGTGAGGAGGCTGGACATGTTAATGCAGCAGTTGTTGAAGAACATGGGATCAAGGCTTTTATAAATAGAAGGAAAAATAAAGTAGATTTGGGATTACAAAGGATTAATTTGGACTCAGCTGGAGCCCTGCCTTTAAATCTCAACAGCATGATTCAGGAAGGATGTGAAGGCTTTGGAGGAAGTACAGAAGATATTTATTAGATGCATTCCTGAATTGGGGGATTATATTTCTGTGGACAGACTGAAGAACCTGGAAATATTTGGATTGTTCTCATTAGAGTGGAGAAGGGAAGTGGAACCATCAGAAGATTGTCTAAAATCATGAAGGATTTAACAATGTAAGTGCAGTAACTTGAGGTTAGATAGGAGGGAAATAGGGTCACAGATATGAGGTGAATAACAGAAGTACTGAGGAAACATGAGGAAAAAAACTGCATGATGTAATGAGTGACCAGGATTTGGAAAGCAGTGTATGATATTATAATGAATACAAAATCAATAGTAATCTTCAAATGGGAACTGTACAAATGCATGAAGGAGAGAACACAGGGATACAAACTTGGGCTATCACAGATCAATGGGCCAAATGCCCTCCTTTTGTATTGTATTGGCCTAAGATTAGCATAGCCGGAGAGAGAGAGGATAGTTCCCTCTGCCAAGTCTTTGCCCTAATCGTAGAATCATTTCCCACATCTTCCTTGGGACAGGACTTTAGACCTGCTTACTTATATTTCTCATGATTGATGAATGAACTCCCCCTGCCAACATTAAACCAAGTGTCTGGTCCACTGACACCCAGTCTTAAAGGGAGAAGGACAGTGAATGACCCTCTGAAAACCTGAGGGTGAAAGTTCAATGATTTATTGACCCAATCCCACATATGTAGAAGATCAGTCACAGTCGCAAATGATGCCAAGACCTCAGTGCCAGACGGTGATAGGTTAATTACAACCAAGACTATAGTTTACACAAAAATGCTGGAGAAACTCTGCAAGTCACACAGCAGTCTTTATGTAGCAAAGATAAAGATACATAACTAATGTTTCGGGCCTGGGCCTTTCATTGAATATGAGCAAAAAGCAGGCAGATGTCTGAATAAAATGGAGAGGAGAGGGGCAGGGTGAGGAGCACAGGCCCACAGGCAAGAGATCATAGGTGGATATGTGTGGGAGAGTACAAGAGAAAAAAAGCTGAGTAGATCTGAATGGAGAGGGAAATGGGTAGGAAGCTGAAAGAGACTGATAGAGCAAGGACTCGGCGACTAGAGAGTGTCGGGACCAGACTTTGGGCAAGTATGTCTAAAAAATGAAGCGAGGCAGAGACTCAGTAAGTGTCAGGACTGGTGCGGAGAAAGACGGAGCAAAGACAGTGTAAGAGTGGCCAGTGCAGCAGTGGGACTTCAGCTCAAGAGGCTTCAGCAAGGAGGCACTGGTGAGGAGCAGGTAGAGCTTTTGTTGTGGTTATATAAAAGTCACCATATTAGAGGTAATTAAATAAAGTAGGCATGCAGGATGTGGGAACAGGCAAACTTCTTTGTGGTTCCTGATGACTACATCTTCAGCAAGTGTTGGTTGGTTGAAGAATTCAGGCTCAAAATTGATGACCTGGAATCTGAGCTTCAAACACGGCGACACATCAGGGACGGGGAGAGGCACCTCGACACTTTGTTTCAGGAGGCAGTGATACCCATTAGAATAACTTCCTCAAATTTGGCCTGTGATCAGGGGTAAGAGAGGGGGTGACTGCAAGTGAGGAAGGTAGTAGGATCCAGGAAACAGTGCTGGAGGAGTCTCAGCCTTTAATCTTGTCTCGCAGGACTGAAACTTTTACTCCTTGTGTGGATAATAGTGGGGGTTGTAGCAATCTAACCATGGCACCATAGTTCAGGAAGCCATTCAAGAGTGTGGAGAGAAGAGAAATGTAATGGTAATTGAGGATAGTACAGTTAGGGGAATTGACAAAATTCTCTATTGCAGGGATGTAAGGTCCCAAAGGCTGTGTTGCCTGCCTGGTGCCTGGTTTCAGGACATCTTACCTGACCTGAAGAGGAATTTGCAATGAGAGGGGAAAGATCCAGTTATTGAGGTCCCTGTGGGCACCAACGACATAGGTAGAAACATTGGTTATGAACGTTCATCTTTGTTACATAAAGAACACTGCAGGACTTTGAGTTTCTCCAGCATTTGTTTTGTAAATTACAACTACAACATTTTCAGATTTTCTTGTTTAATTCTAAGGATGCTCATTGTTTCTGCACTTCACTTTCCTGATCATTTGGATCCATCAAGAGGCCTTATCTGATCATTCAAGGAGTATCTTTATCTTTACTTTATACATAAAGGATACTGCTTGGCCTGCTGAGTTTCTCCAGCATTATTTAAACTGATCATTCAAGAGTTGGGTGTGTTTGCTGATCTACACTATAACTTTTAAATTCTCCCTTTTGCTTTCAAATCTGTCCATAGTTCTCTTTTTATCACTGCAATCTCTTCCAGTACCACATCCCTTGAAGGCAGAGGCTTTCCTATCATTTGACCACTGCCAACTTCCATGACAAAGCTCCAGCAAACTTGCTTAGAGCTGCCAGAGCTTCCAGCTGCCAAACTCCTTTGCTACACATCTGGTTTTCCACCTCTCCTTTGAAGCTTCCTGAAACCTGCCTTTCACCATGCTTTTGTTTCAGTATCTCCTTGAGTGGCCATTGCAAAGTATGTTGGGAGGATGGATGATATCATGGGTGTTGTTCAAAAAGGCAGGTTCCTGCAGCTTGGGCAAAAGAATTAATGAGAACAAGATCTGCCCATTCCCCCCCACCCTACCACCTGTTATCATGGATTACATTCAGCAAAATTCCTGGGACATGTTCCTTTGAGACCTCCATTGGTGGCAGCACGTTCAGGCATAAAACTGACTGCAGGATCTCATGTACTTAAGGCAGAGACTAATTGGTTTTTGATTGGACAGGGCATCAAATGTTATGAGTAGAAAGCCAGACAATGGGAAAATGGAGAAGCTCATGATTGAATGGTGGGGCAGACTCGATGGGTTCCTATATCTTCTGGTCTTGAAGGGAACATTATGGGGAATTTCTTTACTCAGAGTATGGTGGGAGTGAGGAACGAGCTGCCAGTTGAATTGGTAAATTTTGACATTTAAGAAAAATTTGGGCAGATACATGGATGGAAGGAGTATGGAGGATATGGTCTTGGTGCAGGTCAGTGGGACTAGGCAGAATAATTATTTGGTGCAGACTAGAAGGGCAGAAAGTCCTGTTTCTGTGCTTTAATGTTCTATAGCTCAATGGTTCAAATCACCAATCAAATTTCCTGAGGACCTGAGCAAAACGATAGGAAGAAATTAAAAGCATGCTACAGAGTGGCTGGAAAAAATAGAGCAAAAGAAAGCCCAAAGTAGATTGAGTAAGTGGAGGGATGTGCTTGGAGACTTACTTCTGAGTGGCTGCTTCAATGATTTCAAAGGAACTAAGAAGGGGACCTAGGACAAAATGATAAATGGGGAAGCAGAGAAAGAGGGGCTACCTGCCATGTGGGGGCTGGCTTCCTGCACAGAGCAGATAGGAGCTTGATGAGCCAAGTGGCTTCTTTCTCTGCAGCGACCATTCTTGCATTCATTTTGAAGGAAGCATTAAGTTACACAGGAAGTGAGCAATAAAGAGGACATATTTATGATGTGTTCTGCTAATAACTACCATGTATGCTGGTGAACAAGATGACTGTATATGATGAGCCACAGAATTTCCACAAGATGTTAGTTTTGAGCTATACTTGCTGTATAAGACTACCCCAAGTTTTGATGCTGCTCACGAACCATGTCTGCTACATGCTTCTCTGGAATCAGCCTGTACCGGTAACTGGACACGTGGGGTGCTGAGCCCAGGGCTGGTGGGATTGACAAGACAGTGCCTCTGTGTCTGCTGTGCACAGGAACTGGGGCTTGGTAGAACCACAGGCTGAAGCTGCATAGTTACGACTCACTATGACCTAGGGTGTGTTCATGATAAGATCAAAGGAAGTTAGTGGGTTAGTTGTTAGGTTCTGGAGACTGAACCAATCACTTGTCACTGATTATACTGTTATAATTTTGAATTTGTCATATGAATTTCTTTTGTTCCACAATATTCTCTCTCTCTCTCTCTCTAGGCCCTTTCATGCCATGCATTCATTTGTAGTCCGGCTATAATCACAGAGGGAAAACATGAACTTACCTTTCATGGAGCAGGCCTAAATGGCTGCTCCTGCTTTGCATTCATGTTGAGCAGTGCTTCGTAGCGCCCTTCGGAGCACCACCTGCCGAGTTGACATCATTCATATGCACTGATACAGAGAGAGCCCTATAGTGGATCATGGTGCCCCCAGAGCAGGCAGTGATGTTTTCAGCCAGTCTTAGTATCCAGGCAGAGATCCAGCACACCCTCGGTTAAGACCATTAATGCCCCACTCCTGCATCTCAGGCTGACAACGTCATTGTGACATCATCATCGTGCCTCTAACCATCTGCAACAGTGGCATTACATTCAAGTGATTCCTTTCGGAGAAGGGTAATCAAAGTGCTACACTCTGCCAATTATCCTTCTCTGAGAGGGATCGCAGTCGGTGCCTTGGAGTCGGCCACAGTGCATTCAAGAAGGTATGTCTCCCGATGTAAGGACAGAGAATCTCCGCCTTTACAGTTGGGCTTTTTCATTGCATGAAAGGGCCTTCTATCTCTCCCTCTCACACTTTCTCTCTCTCCCTCCCCCTCACTCCCTCCCTCCCTCCTTGCTATCACCAATGTCCTGACTAGAATAACTGTATGCAAGTTAGTGTCAACCTGGGTTAGAGTTAGGGTTCGGATTTTATATGACGACCCGGTTTTGAGGTGACATTTTTAAGTTTAGAGGATCACCCTATATAGTGGCATATATGGTAAACATTGGAGTAAAATGTCTGCTGGGATGGATGTTGAAACCTCTGAACCTGAACCTCTCTGTACTCAACATGAACCCTTTGGATGGAGGGAACCATCACTAAAGCAACAGCAAGCAATGATCCACAAGGTGATTGTCACAGATACTCACGGGGGGTCCAGGAAGTCCTGTTGGTCCCTTAGGTCCAAGCAAACCTCGGGGGCCCTGCAAGGTACAAGCACAGTAAGATACAATACCAAAGAGCACCAAATGAAATCAGATAATCCCTTTTGGAATAGTTACGACATTCAAAATCAAACCTTTCAAAATTCAATCAAAGTTCTTAATCAGAATCAAACTAGCCTGCCTAACATCAGAAATTCTTACACAGAATCAATGAATCCAAAACACTGTCAAATTAACCCAGCTGTCATCAAAAAGAGCAACAGGAAACAATAAATCCTGTCTGGCATCTACAAATTCCAAATGGCATCAGATAATTCCCCCAGCATCAAACAGTCTTGACCAACATTGAAACCCCCCCCCGCATTGAACAATGCTGAGCAACATCGAACAATCCCAAATGGCATCAAGCAATCTCACCCAGATCAAACAATCCAACCTTCACCACCCAGGCATTGATCAATCCTGACCATCATTGAGCAATCCCATCTGGATTGAACAATCTCCTGCAAATCAAATAATTCCCACCTAGCATTGACTAATCTGGACCAAGATCAAACAATCCCATTCAGATCGAATAATCTCACCAGGCATCAACCAATCCTAACCACCATCAAACAACCCCATCCAGATCAAACAATCCTACCGGATCAAACAATTCCCCACAGATCATCAATCCTAACCAGATTGAATAATCCCTCCTTGATTGAACAATCCCACCCAGATAGAACAATCCCACCTGGATCGAACATTGCCCTTCAGATTGAATAATCCCACCTGGATCAAACAATCTTGATCAGCATTGAACAATCCCACTGGGACAGAGGCTTGGCATTACGTAATTTGAGACTATTACTGGGCAGTGAACATTAGATATATCATTATTTGGATACATAATAATGAATATTCAGGTGCCTCAAAATGGATTGAATTAGAGATGAAATCCATTAAAAGACATTCTCTTACCTCAATACTTGGAGCACTTTTGCCTTTTTCACTCTCCAAACTAACTGATAATTTGGTGGTGAGACATACTTTGTGTATTTGGTTCCAATTTAGAAAGCTCTTTGGTCATCACAGATTTTTATTAATTAGTCCAATTTTACTTAATTCTTTTCTTTTAACCTTTGGTTCAATTATTGGATATATTCAATGGTCCGGGATGGGTATTCAATCTTTCTTGGACATATGTAGACCAAAACTTTGCTTCTTTTGAGCAATTAACTACCAAATTTAAATAACCTAATCAACATTTTTTTCACTATTTACAAATTAGGAGTTTCTTAAACTCCTTAACGTTGAGGCTTCTCCAAGATTTAGATTTTAATCTTATCTGTGAAGTGTGGTGATACACCACTGTATACTGTTGCTTGGTTACTGGCACTGTGTATATGTATGGTTTATACTTATGACTTGCCTGCTTTTTTCTCGGTGGCTCCACCCCCAGGAATCCCCTAATAAAGGCAGTTAAGCCAAGTCCCTTCCGCAGTATGAGTCTTGGGATTGGGCCAGAACAGGGGCATGGTCCAAGTCTTATGACATTAAAAGCCTGTCATCCTGCAACTCCAGTCTTTTGGACAAGCTGCTAAAGCCGGACAAACTAGATGTAGATCCGCAAACGCCTGACGTCCCAGACCAATTTGAATTCTGGTTTATCTGCTTCAATGACTTCTTGCACGCCAGTACTCAAGTCATGAGTACTAATGACAATAAACTATGCTTGCTGCAATCGAAGGTCAGCCATCAGGCTAACACCTTCATCAGAGGCTGTATGAGGTTCAATGAGGTCCATGAAAAAAACTCCAAAGCAGGTACAGCCCAAGACTAATGTGGTCTACTCCAGGCACCTCACACATAAGCAGTGGCCCAGTGAGCCCTTCAAGAGTATATCCAGGCCATGCCTGAACTCAGGTGGGTCTATGGCTGTAAAGACATAACTGCAGAAGTCTATACAGACAAGCTCAACCAAGATGCCTGTGTAGCGGGCATCCACTCAGACTATATTTGACAACGGGCACTGGAGCTTTCCAAGACCGTCAAAGTTGCCAAAATGCTGGATGTAGCTCTCCATAACTCAGACTCCTTTGCATCCAACAACGCAGCTGCCTCATAGGGATCACGGGTACAGCCATCTTGAGATGTAGGGTCCCACTCCGCTGCTGCGCAGGGGCATCCTGACTTCACCACTGCTGCTGCCAACGCTCTGAAGTGCTACTACTGTGGTCAACCAAAGTACCACTGGAAATGCTGCCTGGCCAAAGAAGACGTGTTCTCAGGATGTGGGAAGAAAGGGCACTACGTTAAAATATGTTAGTCCAGACCTTCCCTCCTGAGCAGCACAGCATGTGGGCAGTGGGGACAGCCATTTTGGCCGACATCACTTCCGTCCCCAAACAATAGCACAACGCGTACGTGTTGAAGCCGCCATCTTTCCAGCCCAGGTCATGGTAGACCAACAAGGTCTATCACTTCGTCCGGATACACTCAACATTTCACTCACTCGATGATGGAGGTCGAAGTAAACGGACAACCCATCACCTACTTGTTCAACAGCGGCAGCACTGAAAGTTTTGTGCATTCAGATGTGGTGCAGGACTGTTCATTTGTGATGAGTCCACCCTGTTGCAAGATATCCCTGGGATGCAGGTCACAGTTGGTGTCAACTCTGGGCTTCTGCATAGTGTTACTGTTTGGGGCACTACTTATGACCATTTTAAACTGTTGGTCATGCCCCAGCTCTGTGCACCGGTAATCCTGGGGCTGGACTTCCAGTGCTACACTAATAGCGTCACTTTGGAATTCGATGGGCTCCATCCACCTCTCACTGTCCGCAACCACCAATTTTTAAACTGCCTGCTCTCCCCTCCACATGTGACCAATGGGCACACTACATCCTACCCACAGCGTCTGATATGTGGGCTCTCCACTCTCTTGGTATCTCCCCTGCCCCTGTTCGCTAACCTCACCCCTGACTGTAAGCCAATTGCCACCAATAGCAGATATAGCACAGGGGACAGGGCATTTATCAAGTCAGAGGCGCAACGCCTTCTGGCTGAGGGGATCATAGAACCGAGCACAAGCCCCTGGAGGGCCCAGGTCATGGTGATCAAGAACGGGAAAAATCTCCGCATGGTGGTTGACTATAGTCAAACCATAAACTGGTTCACGCAACTGAATGCTTACCCTCTTTCCCGCATCGCCGACATGGTGAATCAGATCACCCAATACCAGGTGTTCTCTACCATTGACCTAAAATCGGCATACCACCAACTGCCCATTCGCCTGTAGGACCATCAGTATACTGCATTCAAGCAGGACAGTTCCCTCTACTACTTCCTAAGGGTTCCTTCGGGGTTACCAATGGGGTCTGTTTTCCAATGGAAAATGGACTGGATGGTAGACCAGCACAGGCTCAAGGCCACATTCCCATATTTGAATAACAAGACCATTTATGATCATGACATGCAGGACCATGACGCAAACCTGGAGAAATTTTCCGATGGCCAAGGCACTCAACCTCACCACTAAGCAAAGTGCATGTTCTGCACATCATGCCTGGCCATTCTCGGTTCCGTTGTGGAACATGGTGTCATTAGGCCAGACCCCAAGTGCATGCAACCCCATGGAACTCTCTCTGCTTCGCATCCTCAAGGCCGTAAAGAGGTGCCTTGGGTTTTTCTCTTATTACGCACAGTGAGTTCCCAATTACACTAACAAGGCCTGACCCCTGGTTAAAGCCATATCCTTCCCACTTCCGGTGGAAGCTCAGGAGGCCTTCACCCGCATCAAAGGGGACATTGCCAATGCCACAATGCATGCCGTGGAGAGTTCTCCCCCTTCCAGGTGGAGAGCAATCCCTCTGATTTCGCCATAGCAGCCAAGTGGGCAGACTGGTAGCATTCTTCTCCCATACCCTCATGGTCCTGAGATCTGACACTCCTCCATTGAGGAGGCGGCTCAGGCAATTGTTGAGGCGGTGCACCACAGGAGACTTGACCTGGCCAAAAAATGATTTACCCTGTTGACTGACCAACGTGCAGTCACATTCATGTTCCATAGCAAACAGCAGGGCAAAATCAAAAATGATAAAATCCTGAAGTGGAGGATAGAACTCTCCACCTAGCCCATGACATTCAACGAGCCTCCTGATGTCCTGTCCCAGGGACGTGCACCAGCTTGCAGTCCAACTGACTCCAATACCTCCATGATGACCTCTGACACCCCGGGGTCACTAGACTTTTTCATTTTGTTAAGGCCAAAAACCTCCCCTACTCCATTGGCAACATCCGGACATTGACTACAAACTGCTGGGTTTGCGCCGAATGCAAACCACGTTTCTACAGGCCCAACAAGTCACATCTGATCAAGGTTACTCGACCCTTCAAGCACCTGAGCATGGATTTCCCTCATCCAATCAGAGCCTGTTCTTCCTCAACATTGTTGATGAGTACTCCTGTATCCCCTTTGCCATACCCTGCCCAGTTATGACCACGGCCACTGTTAAAAAGGTACTGTGAGGCATCTTCACCCTATTTGGGTACCCGAGATACATCCACAGCGATTGGGGCCTTCTTTTATGAACGACAAGCTGTGACAGTACCTGGTTGGCATGGGGCATAGCCACCAGCAGAACCATGAGCTACAACACCCAGGGGAATGGCCAGGTGAAGCGAGAACACTGTTATGGAAGGCAGTCTTTCTATCATTACAGTCCAGGGGTCTCCCCTTCTTGGATCTCTCTGTCTCCATCTTGGGAGACGTTTTCCTACTAACACCCACAACTACCTTGACTACCCTTCCTCAAACCCTATCCCCTGTAAGGATTCCATCCCTTTCTCTCAAATTTCTCCATCTCCGCTGCATCTGCTCCCAAGATGAAGTCTTCCAACCCATATTTTCTGAAATTCTGCCTTCTCCCAAAAAATTGCTTCCCCTCCTCCACTATTGACTCAGCCCTCACTCGCATCTCCTCCATTTCCCGTTCATCTGCCCTGGCCCCCTCTACCCACAGACACAACAAACTGAATCCACCTCATCTTCACCTACCACCCCACCAGATTCCACATCCAACAAATTTTCCGTCTGAATTCCCGGCACTTACAACAGGATCCCACCACCAGAAACATTTTTCATTCTCCTCCCATCTCAGCCTTCCACAGGGTCCGCTCCATCCGTGATTCCCTCCATCCCTCCCCACCTATTGTGCCCCCCCCGCCAGCACCTTTCCCTGTAGCCTCAGCGGTGCAACACTTGCACCCACACCACCTCCCACCACAGTTTAGGGCCCCAAACAGGTTTTTCAAGTGAAGCAACACTTCACTTGTAAATCCTCAGGACTGATTTACTGCATCTGGTCCTCCCTTTGTGCTCCATCTCCATCCGCAACTACAGCGACCTCCCAGTAGCCAACCATTTAAATTCTGATTCACACTCCCAGACTCATGTCTGTCTATGGCTTTATGTACTATTCTACCCGGACCACCCACATTTGGAGGAACAGCTCCTTGTCTTCCATCTGTGCGCTATTGTCCTAAATAGTCCCACCTGGCCCCAAACTGTCCTGCCTGGTCCCAAACAGACCCACCTAGCCCCAAACAGACCCAACCAGTGCCAAACAGTCCCTTCCGGTCTCAAACAGCCCCGCCTGGCCCCAAACAGCCCCACCTTGCCCCAAACAGCCCTATCCAGTCCAAATAGTCCCCCAGCCCCAAACAGCCTTGCCCAGCCCCAAACAGCCCAGCCTGGCCCCAAAAAGCCTCATTTGGGCCCAAAAAGTCCAGCCCACCCCCAAGCAGACCCACCCAGCTCCAAACAGCCCTGCCCAGCCCCAAAAACAGTCTCATCTGGGCCCAAACAGTCCCATCTGACCACAAACAGACCCAACCAGCCTCAAACAATCCTGCCCAGACCCAAACAGCTCTGCCCAGCCCCAAACAGCCACATCCTGCCCCAAACAGCCCTGCTAAACCCCAAACAGACCTGCCCAGCTCCAAACACCCCAGCCTGGCCTCAAAAAGCCTCATCTGGGTCCAAACAGTCCTGCCCGACCCCAAACAGAGCTGACCAGCCTCAAACTGTCTCGCCTTGCCCCAGACAGTCCTGTCCGGCCCCAAACAACCCCGCCCAGCCCCAAACAGCCCCACCTGGCTCTAAACAGTCCCATCCAACCCCAAACAGTCCCGTCTGGCCCCAAACAGTCCCGTCTGGCCTCAAACAGTCTCGCCTGGCCCCAAACAGTCCTGCCCAGCCTCAAACAGCCTCATCTGGCTCAAAACAGCCTCGTCCGATTCCAAACAGACTCGCCTGGCCTCAAACAGGCCAGCCTTGCCTCGAACAGTTGTGCCTGCCCTCAAATAGTCCCGTCTGGCCCGAAACAGTCCCATCTGTTCTCAGACTGCCCCGTCCGGCATCAATCCCATTCGACCAATCGCACCCAGCATTGATGAATCATGACTGGCACCAAATACATCATCAAGCATTAAGCAGTTCCTACCAGTGAACAATGTCACGTGGCACAAACAACTACATCTGGCATCAAATAATAACCCCTCAGCAAAAAACAACTGACCTGGCATTTATTAAATCATACCACCATCAGAGCTTCAAAACTGCTGTCAATCAATCCCAGCTGGAAACATACAATATAAACTCCAGTAAAACAATTCAACCCAGATTGAATAATTCCCAGCCAGGATCCCATGTTCTCACTAGGATTTTTACATCACTAGCCAACCGCAATCAGACAGTGCATCCAATAATCCCGATCAGCATCAAACACTTCTGCACCAAAAAAGCAAATCAAACCAACAAAGAAAAAAATAGCTCCAAACAGTTCCACCTGGCCCAGCCCCAAACAGCCCCGCCCGGCCCCAAACAATCTGGCCCAGCCTGGCCCCAAACAGTCCTGCATGGCCCCAAACGATCCCTCCCGGCCCAGCCCCAAACAGTCCCACCCCCAGCCCCAAACAGACCCCCCCCCCCACCTCCCTGGCCCCGAACAGCCCTGTCTGGCCCCGAAAAGTTCCGCCCAGTATCAAACAGTCCTCAAAGAGTCCTGTCTGGGAACAGTCCCGCCCGGCCCCAAATGGTGCCGGCCGGTATCAGTCTTGCCTGGTATTGAACAGTCCTGCCTAGCATCAAATGGTCTCATCTGGCCTCGAACAGTCTCGCCCAGCCTCGAGCGGTCCCCCACGGCCTCAAGCGGTCCCGCCTGGGAACAGTACCGCCCAGCCTCAAACAGTCCTGTCCAGTCTCAAACGGTCCCACCAGGCCTCAAATGGACCCGCCAGGCCTCGAATGGAGCCCCTCAACCTCGAATGGTGCCTCCCGGGAATGGTCCTGCTCAGCCTCGAATGGTCCTGCCTAACCTTGAACGGTGCCGCCCGGGAATGGTCCTGCCCCGGCCTCAAGCAGTACCACCCAGTATCAAACAGTCCTGCCTGGTCCAAGCAGTCCTGCCCGCTCTGAACTATCCCGCCTGGCCCCAAACAACCCTGCCTGGCCCCAAACAGCCCTGCCTGGCCCCAAACAGCCCTGCCTGGCCCCAAACAGCCCTGCCTGGCCCCAAACAGCCCTGCCTGGCCCCAAACAGCCCTGCCTGGCCCCAAACAGTCCCGTCCGGCCTCGAACAGTCCCGACCAACTTCGAATGGTCCTGCCCAACCTTGAACGGTGCCACCCAAGAATGGTCCCGCCCGGCCTCAAGTGGTCTTGCCTGGTATCAAACAGTCTTGACCGGTCCAAACGGTCCCGCCCACCCTGAACAGTCCCGTGGGCCTTGAGCAGTCCCGTTTGGCCTTGAACAGTCCCACCTGGCCTTGAACAGTCCCATCTGGCCTTGAACAGTCCCACCTGGCCTCAAACAGTCCCAGCCCGACCCCGAACAGTGCTGCCCAGTATCGAAGGGTCTCCCCCCAGACCTCGAATGGTACCGCCCAGCATCAAATGGTCCCACCCAGCATGGTCCCGCCCAGCCTCGAACAGTCCCGCCAGGCCTTGAATGGTTCCACCCAACCTCAAATGGTACCGCCCGGGAACGGTCCCGTCCTGGCCTCAAGTGGTCCCACCCGGTATCAAATGGTTCCGCCCGCCATGAACAGTCCCGACTGGCCTCGAACAAACCTATCTGGCTTCAAACAGCTCCACCTGGCCTCAAACAGTCCTGCCTGGTGTCAAACCATCCAGCCTGGCCTCAAAAGCCCTACTGGTTTCAAACAGGCCCACCTAATCTCAGACAGACCCTCATAACTTCTAATGTCCTGCCTGCCATCTAACAGTCCCATCCGATGTCAAACATTTTGTACCAGCGAAGAACAATCTCATTTGACCTTAAACAATCCTGCCCAGCACAATCATCCTGCCAACACCACTAATCCAACTATCATCAGATAATCCTGAATGGCAGAAAACAAAACTGGACAACACTTCACAATTCCAAGGGTAATTAAACATTCCCATTTAGCATCAACAAACATACAAATATTACTGTCATTTTCTGGCATCAATAATATCCATTACACAAAAAATCATCTCACTTTCATCGAAGAACCAAACCTATCATCAAAAATGAAACTAGAACCAAATTCCACCCTTTTCAAACAGTACAACGTAGGGGCAGAATCAGACCTTTCAGCCCATCGAGTGCTCCAAGATATGAATTGTGGTTGATGTAGATTTCCTCCAAACACCATTCTCCTGCCTTTTCTGTGAAACCAGTCACACCCTCACTAATCAAGCAGTTATCAACCTCTGCTTTTAATGTACTCAATGACAATTGGCATCAAACAATCCTGCTCACCAACAACCAATCACAACTACGACCCAACAATCCTGCCCACCAACAACCAATCACAACCAGGACCCAACAATCACACCTGCCAACAACCAATAACAACTAGGACCCAACAATCTCGCCCACCAACAACCAATTACAACTAGGACCCAACAATCACGCCCACCAACAACCAATCACAACTACGACCCAACAATCCCACCTACTAACAACCAATCACAACTAAGACCAAACAATCACACCTTCCCACAACCAATCACAACTAGGACCCAACAATCATGCCCACCAACAACCAATCACAACCAGGACCCAACAATCACACCTGCCATCAACCAATAACAACTAAGACCCAACAATCACACTCACCAACAACCAATTACAACTAGGACCCAACAATCCCACCACCAGCCCAGTGAAGTATCAAGTAATGACAAGCATCATAGAAAAATCTTATCAGCATCCAATAATACCGCCTGGCATTAAAAAAATCACAGTGGCATTGAGAATCCTGTCCAACATCAAACAATGTCTCTTCGCAACAAATATACCAACTGACATCAAAAAATATTAACGGGGAGGGGGGGGTGGAATTAAAAGGTTTTTCTCTTTTTATTTTCTTTTCTTTCTTTTTATAGAAATGTTACACATATTTGGATTAAGTTTGAAATATTGCAATATGTTTGCTTTGTGGTTTTATTTCAAATAAAATTTATTTTAAAAAAGCATGTTAACTGGCAATGAACAATCTAAACTGATTTTCATGCAACCTAATGGGTGTCATACACTCCCAAGGGAAACTAATGATTGTAACTAGCATCAAAATAATAGGATCCAGCAAAATATTAATATGTCAGGCACCAAACCACCAGGCCAACAAAAAAAATCAGACAAGGAACAATCCCACCTGGTATGTAAAACATTAGCATCAAGCAATCAAGTTGGACATTAAACATTCTTGCCTGACAAAAGGTAAACCAGCCAGATGTCAAAAAATCCCAAGGGAAGTCAAACACTTCAACCCATAAGATAACATTCCTAACCAACATAAAATGTTCCCACAAGGGTTTGTGCAGTTTTAAGCCAACATCAATCAGACAGAGCATCCAAAAAACTGCTGCACATCAAACAATTACAATGGGCATTGAGACCTCCCACACAATATATCAAACACAAACAGCTAGCATAAAACAATCCGACCCCAAATCAAACAATCCGACCCCAAATCAAACAATCCCACCCCAAATCAAGCAATCTCAACCCGAATCAAACAATCCCATCCTGAATCAAATAATCCCACTCCGAATCAAACAATCCCACCCTGAATCAAACAATCCCTCTCAGAATCAAACAATCTCAACTGAATCAAACAATCCCACCCAGAATCAAACAATCCCACTCCAAATCAAACAATCCCACCCAGAATCAAACATTCCCACCCCAAATCAAACAACCCCACCCAGAATTAAACAATCCAACCCCAAATCAAAAAATCCCATCCAGAATAAAACAATCCCACCCCAAATCAAACAATCTCACCCCGAATCAAACAATCTCACCCCGAATCAAGCAATCCCACCCAAATCAAACAATCCCATCCAGATCAAGCAATCTCACCTACCCAGGATGAAACAATAGTCCCCAGATCAATCTATCTTGCCCAAATCAAACAATCCATTCAAATCAAACAGCCATCCAATCAGTGGACAGTTGCGCTTAGACACAGCATAAGGGCGTTCGTTTAAAAAAGAGCCAATAACTTTTAACGCAATCCTCTCTGATGTCTCCCACTCAGCTGGAGGTGGGATCCTCCATCAAGGCACTTAACCATAGCCCAAACACGCATCCTGCTCCCTCAGGAATATTGGTCCAATGTGGATCCATGCTGTATATCTCTTGGTATTGACCTGAACAGAAACTGAATAAATTCAAAACATTGAAGCTTCTAGAAATCTGAATTAAAAATAGGAAATCCAAAAAATCCTCAGCAGGACGATGAGATAGAAATTGAGACTTTGAGTTAATGACGTCATTCAGCCTATAAAAGGAAGTCTGAGGATGTGTCGGAAGTTGGAGGAGAGGATATTATTCCAAGGGAATATGTGTGGGAGATAAAATGGTAGCAAGGGTAAATGTGTGAGACACTGTAAACAAGAAAAGGAAGAAAGCAGGAGCCTGGAAGAATGTAATTTCAGAATAATTACCTAAAATTATGAGATGACACTGGAAGGAATGCTGGAGATTAGAAATTTAAATTCCATCAATGCTGATTTTGTGACATTGTTGAATTAGTTGTGAGCTCTGAGGGGTGTAACTTAAAAAGTTAAGGCTCAGTCCCTTGTGGAAGTTGGTTGGATGTTGGGAGAGTAGAGGAAGCTGACGTCAGAGGGTCAGAGTGGCAGAAAGAATTTAAGTATCCGGGATTGGAAGTTTAGATTCACTCTTAAGGTGTTCTGCAAAGTAGTCAATCAATTTGCAACCTATCTACCCACTGCAGAGAAGGTTACATCATGGGTTGTTGATAAATGATGCTTGCTTTAACCAATCTGATGAAAGGTCCATGTTGTTTCTCCACAGATGCTGCCTGGCCCACAAAGTATTTCCATATTTATCTCTGTTGATTCCACACTCAACATATTGCCTATTTCACAATTGACCTCTTTGTGTTGAACTCCACTTCCAGTTGCATGGCGGTGAATATAACCATATAACCATTTACGGAGCAGAAACAGGCCATGTTGGCCTTTCGAGTCCGCACCGGTTCACTGACTTTGTGCGCCCTCTTCACGCAATGGTCCCGATGGGTTTGGCCCTTGAATTCCAACTTCAGTGGCTGAATACTTCTGTTATTCCACCTTGGCAAACTCCAAGATAGTTTTGTCTTTTCTGGAACCAGCTCATTTTTACAACATGCTTTTTGGTATTGTTTTGGATCCAAGTTTTGGTTTTCACTATAGTTCCATGCCTTGTATCCTGCCCTTGTTTGGGCTCTCGATCCAGACTTTGCATACAATCCCATTCCAACTTTTGCATAAAATTTCCTTTTCAAGCTTTGATTACAGTTCCTATGCCAGACTTTGCACATATCAGCACCTTGCATCATAAATCCTTGCCAGCTATTTCAGTCATTCTAATTCCAGCTTTTGTAATATCCACAATCCCAGGATTGTATTGAAAATTCAGTTCAATGTAATTACAGGTCCTTCTGTAATACCCCATCTGTTTGGGGAACTGGTCCTAGTCCAGGTACAGTATATGACAATCCAGCTCGATTTCTGAGGTTGAATCCAGATGCTGATTGTGTACTTCAGCAGACACCCAGTTGTCCATTTGGTGAAGATGCTGAACCATTGTGATGCATTCTAGTATAGGCCAGCCTTCCAGGCACACACTCAAATTAGACAACAGATTGCAAAACCCTGCAATTAATCACAGCCTACAGCCTATCTGATATACCCCACAACAAGCACTTATATAAAATAACATACATCTAAGGCACCACAACCACTAAAATACACTTAAATTCCCCTACATCAACCAATGTTACACTGATGTAACCCAAACCCTCAGTGGATCACTGATATGCCCCAAATCAACCAGTGCAACATTGATAAATCCATCATCCCTCAATGTAGCACTGGTGTACCCCACACCCCTCAGTGTAATTGATATAGCCAACACCCCCTCGAGCGTAACAATGATATACCCCACGCCCCTTACTGTAGCACCGATATATCTCACATCCCTCAATAACAAATATATCCCACACTCCTCAGTATAAAATGGATATATCCCACACCCACACTGTAAAACTGATATACCCACACCCTTCACTGTAACACCGATACACCCCACACCCCTCAGTGTAACACTGATATACCCCACACCCCTCACTTTAACACTAATATACCCCATACTGTAGCACCGATATACCCCACACTCCATTGTAACACCTACATACCACACACCCCTCACTGTAACACTGATATACCCCACACCACTCACTATAACACTGATATACCCCACACCCCTCACTGTAACACCGATATACCCCACACCCTTCACTATAACACCGATATACCCCACACCCTTCACTGTAACACTGATATACCCCACAGCCCTCACGGTAACACCGATATACCCCACCCCCCACACTGTAACACAGAAATACTCCTCAATGCTCAGTATAACACCGAAATATGCCACACCCCTCACTGTAACACTGATATACCCCACACCCTTCACAGTAACACTGATATACCCCACCCCCCACACTGTAACACAGAAATACCCCTCAATGCTCAGTATAACACCGATATACCCCACACCCATCACTGTAATAACAATATACCCCACACCCCTCACTGTAACACCGATATGCCCCACAACCCTCACTGTAACACTGGTATACCCCACACCCCTCACTGTAACACCGATATGCCCCACAACCCTCACTGTAACACCGGTATACCCCACACCCCTCACTGTAACACCGATATAGCCCACACCCCTCACTGTAACACCGATATGCCCCACAACCCTCACTGTAACACCGGTATACCCCACACCCCTCACTGTAACACCGATATAGCCCACACCCCTCACTGTAACACTGATATACCCCACACCCCTCACTGTAACAACAATATACCCCACACCCCTCACTGTAACACCGGTATACCCCATACCCTTCTCTGTAACACCGATATACCCCACACCCCTCACTGTTACACTGATATAGCCCACACCTCTCACTTTAACACTGATATAACCCACACCCCTCACTGTAACATCGATACACCCCACACCCTCACTTTAACACCAATATACTCCACACCCCTCAATGTAACACCGATATACCCCACACCCCTCACTGTAATTCTGATATTCCCTACGTCCGCAGTGTACTACTGATAATTCCCCACAACTTCACTGTAATCTCTTGCATTGCTATACTCACTGGTTCACCAGGTAACCCTCTTGGACCCACGTCTCCATCGTCCCCCTAGAACAGAGAACAAAAGTCTGTGGTCAATGGGTGCTTTCTCCAGGCGGCCTGCTGGAAATATCCCCTGGAGCTTTGACTGCATTGATGAATACCGATAATACTCACCCGGTCTCCATCATCTCCAGGTGGACCAGGTTGTCCTTGAGGCCCTGCATCACCCTGGCAAGAGATAGTGTATGAATCTCTGAGTATTCTTTTACAGCTAGTAAATTAATGTTATTAATGGTCATTAATCAGACAACCAGCATCTTTCAATGGTGTTCCTCATACTGAACACTTTGCTTTCTCCATGAATTTTCTCTGTAGTTCACTATCAGACTGCCCTGAAGATTTGTTTCTGTTTTTTGTTTATATCCTATCAGCCTATATCCTTCAGTCCTCACTCACATCCAATTGCAATCACCTCTCCCTTCACTCACATTTGATTTTAAAGTTATTGTCCTCATTTTACAAAATGATCTCCCTCTCCCAGGTAATTCACCAGTTTTAGCATTTTCCATGTTCTTCAAACTCCACTTTTGGCCTCTCATTATCCTGGATATAGACTTTACAGATGACAGATCAAGGAGACAAAGCTACAAGGGGCTGATTCTTTAAAATTGAGGCACAGAGAAATTTCTTCTGGCGCCTGCCTGTATTTTGCTCATACCTTCTTGAAAGCCTCAATCCTGAAACGCTGGTTATGTATCTATCTTTGCTCTATAAAGAACTCTGTTTGACCTGCTGAGTTTCTCCAGCTTTGTTTTTACTTCAAACATTTCTGCTGACTTTTGTGTTATACACCTTTCTTCTCTCAGAGTTCTGTGAGCTTCTAGAATTTTCTGCCCATAATGTTCCAATCGTTGGATATATGGTGGAGCTAGATAAATATTTGAAAAGTGAAGGAATTGGGGATGATGGGGAATTGGTGCAAAAGGAGTGTTGAGGTTGGCATGCATTGACCTTAATCACATTGAATGGCAGGACAGGTCTGAGGTGCCTTTTGGCCTCTTCCTTCTGCTATTTTCTTGTGTCCTTGTGGATTTGAATTGGTCCACTGCTGGGTATGTGCAAGTCGGACATGTCCATGTCCATATCCGACAATGTCCTCCTTAAATTTCCTGCCATCATCAAACATCTCCCCCTCCCCCCCACTGACCCCCTCCCACCCCCCACTCTCCGCAGTATGACATGCCTCTTGAATCAAGTTATCAGTCACCTGTCCTACAGTCCTCATGCTGCTCATTGCTTCTTTATTTCCTTGTGTTTTGCTTCTGTGGGTCAGAAATACATGTTCCGCATTGCAGAAAGATCTCAGCAGATGCTGATGCTGCCGACAAATTGCCCCAAGTCTCAATTGAGTTGCTGCACTCATATTTCATGGTAAAATTTAATAGAAACAGAAAGAATTTGAGCAGCCTCAGGGAAAGGTTGGCGGAAACTACAAGGAAATGAATTGAATTTTGTGAATTCTTTGAAATTAAATGCCGGAATCAATTTGCCACGAGTGTCAGTCAGTCTGGTAGACTGTGGTTGAGGGAATGTGAATGGGTAAGGATCACAATCTTGTGAGGGGTGGGTGCCCTTTTGTTGGGAGCAAAGTGAGGGATGGCCAGTAAAGGTTTAGGGTCAGAATAAGGAGTCTGGATTTTCCTGAGTGAGACTAAAGAGAAGATGGTGTGCAGTTTGGGTTGGTGTATGTGGATCAGAAAGGGGAGTGCAGTTTGGGAAAAGGAATGAGGTTCGGAACAGGAGTGTGGGTCAGAAGGGGAGTGTGGTTCGGAAAGGGAGTGTGGTTCGGAAGGGGAATGTGGTTCGGAAGGAGGAGTGCAGCGCGGAAGGGGATTGCAATTCAGAAGGGGAGTGTGTTTCGGAAGGGGAGTGCAGTTTTGGAAGGGGAGTGTGGTTCAGGAGGGGGAGTGTGGATCGGAAAGTGTAGTGTGGTTCGGAAGGGGAGGGCGGCTTGGAAGGGGATTGCAATTCAGAGGGGGAGTGTGGTTCAGAAGGGGAGTACGCCTCGGCAAGGGGAGTGCGGTTCGGGAAGGGGAGTGCGGTTCGGGAAGGGAAGTGTGGTTCGGGAAGAAGAGTGTGGTTCAGAAAGTTCAGTGCAGCTCAGAAGGGGAGTGTGGTTCGGAAGGGGTGTGTGGTTCGGAAGGGGAGTGTGGTTCGGAAGGAGTGTGCAGTTTGGGAAGTGTAGTGTGGTTCGGGAAGAGGAATGCAGTTTGAGAAGGGGAAACTTCAGGAGGAAATAGCATGGTTTTCAAAGGGAAATGTAAGATTCAGAATGCTCTGAAAGGTCTGGTAGAACACAGAGAGAAATGTTTCAGGCCTTGGGCAATGTCTGTCTGCAAAACAACCTGTGATCATTCAGAGATTGAAAGTAATCAGACAGGGTGTGAAACTTCTTCGAGCACAGGTGGGTTCACACGGGGCTGGGCTGATGGACTCAAATTGATAGGAGTCTTCAGATCAGTCTGGCACTTCAGAGCAATTAAATGCTGGAACATCGGATCAGACAATGAGATGAATAAACGGGGCCAGAAGCAGGAGAGAGAACAACAGTGGTGGGATTAGTGTACAGGTAAGATGAAGAACAAGTCTGTCCTGACCTCTTCCCCTTGACTCATTGAGGAACAAGCACACTGACTGCAGATGCTACTCAACAAATTTCCAGCTCTAGAGTCATCTCTTGTTCCAGGTCCATTTCAAGGTCGCTGCCTCGTCAACACTTCCCCAGCCCCTCACGCAACACAGAGGAACTAGTGTAATACTCACTCTGTTCCCCTTCTCACCAGGCAGTCCAGGCAGCCCATCAAACCCTCGGTCACCCTGTAAACCAAGAAAGAGATTGACTCTCGGAGAAGTATGGGAGCGGTTCCCTCATGCCTGCCTCTGGGCATTACCCTCTGCATCAGTCCCCAGGAGTCCATGTCTGCACTGCTGTCATTGCCTGCTCTGTGTTTACCTTTCGTCCTGACAATCCTGGGATCCCTCTGGCTCCATCAGATCCTGGCCGACCCTGAAACAAAACAAAGTCAATCACAAAGACATTTTGAACCGTCGCACATGGTGCCCCATGAGCTTCGGGTCCCTCCCCCTCCCCTGGCAGAGAGATGTTCATTGAGCTACAAGTAACTGAACTGGATCAAAGTCAGATCTTCACCTTCCTTGCAGGACATAAAGACACAGAAGGATAAATCAGGCTCCTCATTTTGCTCCTTAAGAGTCTGCATCTTTGGTGTATATCCTTTTGTGCTTCTGTAATGCTGTATCATGTAACCCAAATACAACTGAGCTCCCTTGCTATGAAAGTTTATCGCTGACTCCCAATGCACCAACTATTGGAGTCTGGGATTGCTTTTGTGAAATTACTGGGCTCTAATTCTGAGAACTGGTTCCTTTGTCCTGATTTCCCCAACCAACATCTCCACATGCCACAGAACAACCCTACTCCCCTCCAGCAATGAGACCAATGAGAAGGTGAGGGGAAGGAACCCTGTGACTTTGCTTTCCTGAGTCTCTGTAATTCTCCAGTAGCCCCAGCACCAGGCAACAAACTGTTTCATTGAATGTCACAACAGTGAAGACCACTCAGCCCACTGAGTTTATCTTGACTCTTTGAGAGAGCTCTCTGATTCTTTGATTTCTCCTGGTCTTTCTCTAGGCATTTTCAAGCAGGGAAAACACCCGCCTGTAAAGGTGAAGGTTCTTCGCCCTTACAGCTAAAGACGTACCTTTCAGAATGTGCTGTGTCTGGCTCCAAGGCACCAATTCCAATTCTTCTCAGTGAATGATGATTGGTGGAGCACTGCGCTCTGCCGCCTGACCTGAAACAGCCGCTGCAAGCAGCTGGTTAGGGGTGGCTGATGATGCCATCAGCCCGTGACCTATCTCCATACTCACCCCTCTCCCTCCATGACCCCCTCAAGGCAGGAGCAGCTGCCGGGAACTGTTGGGGCAGCAGGAGCTGGTGGGGACCGTTGGACAGCAGGAGCTGGCAGGAACCATTAGGGGCAGCCAGTGTGGGCTGTGACAGCCTCACCGGGCCACTTCAACCTTCGGGGCCACTCTCTGTGGATCAAAATGCGGCAGAGCAATGGCAATCTTCCCTCCCCACAATCCCCCATGCAGCTGAAACTGCTCTTGGAAACACAGAACGGTTCCAGCTGTGTGGGGGATTATGGTAAGGGACAGCCATTGCTCTGCCACATATTTATGACAGGTGATGCTATAGCATGGCGCTACAAAACACCTCTCAATATGAATGTGATGTTGGAGCAGCCTTTTAGGGCTGCTGTCTGAAAGGTAAGTTATAAGTTTTCAATCTACTCTTGTAGCCGGCCTCCAGACGGAGGCCTGACATGAAATGGCCTTCTTTTACAAGCCTCAATCCAATTCCCTTTTGAAAGTTGCTCTTTAATGTGTTTACCTACCAGTTGCTGTCCAGTGACGTCCTGATCATAACCACTCATTGTCTGAGGGGATGTTTCCCTGACGCTGCCCCCCAACCTTTACTACCTGCCCCACCCCCAGGGCCCATGATCTCCCCCTCGGTTCTACTCAATCTGCAGCTTCGACTCACCAGCCCCCATCACTGGAATCTGCTTCCCTCTCCCCACTTCACTGTCCGCATACCCTGTGAGATTATTTGTTCACACCCCTGCCCCATCATCTCCTCATATCATGTCCACAGTGGGATCCCTCTCTCCTTTTCAAGCCTGTGTTGATGAGGACACATCCATAGAGAGGGGAGGACCCACAGAGGGAGAAACACTCACCCTGCGGCCCGGCTTCCCCATGGGACCAGGTGACCCTTGGGCTCCTCTCGGACCCTAAGTGGAAGAGACAAATGAGAAGATTAATGAAGGCTTGTTGAGACCTCTCTCCTAGTGTCAGGTCAACATGCATTGGGCAGCGAAATCGGCCCTTGTCTCTTAATCCGGAACATATGTGTCTCCAACCCCATCCAGCTGTGAAACGGTTAAGGGACCTTGGCCAATGCTTTGGCTGAATCAAAGTCAGGACTGGATCACTAAGGGACCTTCCACAACCCCAGGGAAGTTCATGGCCAACAATGCATTGGGGGCACCGGAAAATGCAGCAGGTGGTCTGAGCATAGGAAGTTCCTTCAATCTGTCACATGACCATGACAGGCAACCTGCCTCAGAGATGCAGGTTGAAGAACCAATTCTGCCCAACTCAAGGGCAGACTGGTCCCCTGGTTATCTACCTGATAGTATTGTTTCAAGGAATTACCTCCATGTCCCATCAAGATAATGGCTCCTCTGGCACTCTCTTGTCGAGTGGGTAAGGATTAAGTGTAGGTGGGAGGGAGTGATGGAGGGGTCAAGTGAGGAGGCATAGGTTGGGGAGCAGGGGGATGCAGATGGTGCTGTCCAGATGGACCTGTGAGTCAGTGACTGGATATAGAGACTGACCAGATACCAGTGGTTGTGGTGAGGATCCTGCCCAGAGGAGCAGGAACTTTGGGAGGTAGCTCGGAAATTAACCGATGGTCCCCTGACTCTTGCTCACCTGAGGACCCAGGTCTCCCATTTCGCCTTTTATTCCCATGTATCCAGGTGGCCCCTAAGGAGAGAAATGGAGGCAGTTACAAGGTGTGAGGTTCAAATAGTAGCACAATCCTTCAATCACACGGATGCTGCCCTTGTATTACCCAACATATGCAGCAATCTACATAATAGGAGCATACACAGCCCTCTACACAGCACACATGGCCTTCCACACATCACAGCTCATACGGCCCTCCACACATCACAGCACACACAGCCTTCAACACAGGACACATGGCCCTCTACACATCACAGCACACTCAGCCGCCCACACGTCACAGCACAGCACACACGGCCATCTACACAGCACACATGGCCCTCCACTCATCACAGCACACACAGCCATCCACACATCACAGCACAGCACACACAGCCCTCCACACATCACAGCACACACGGCCGTCCACACAGAACACACGGCCCTCCACACATCACAGCACACATGGCCCTCTACATAGCACACACGGCCCTCTACACATCACAGCACACATGGCCCTCTACAGAGCATAGCACACACGGCCCTCTACACATTACAGCACACAGCCCTCTACACAGCATAGCACACATGGCCCTCTACACATCACAGCACACAGCCCTCTACACAGCACACACAGCCCTCAACACATTACATAGCTCTCTACCCATCACATCACACAGCCCTCTATCCATCACACCACACAACCCTCTACACAGCACATAGAGGCCTCTACACATCACACCACACAGGACACAAAGCCCTTTACACATCACAGCACATACAGCCCTCTACACAGCACACACAGCCCTCCACACATCACAGCACATGCGGCCGTCTACAGAGCCCAAACAGCCCTATACACAAACCCTTTACACACAGCCTCAGACCCCACAGATCTCTTGTTCCTTCCCAGACCACTGCCAATGGGACACTCCTGCATGGTTTGCTCCCTCATGAGCCACTCAGCCTCAGTATAATTTGACTATGCCTATGTCTCCCCAATGGCATCTCAAGTAGAATTCCAGAATGATTTCTCTGCCTGGATGCGTTTGGAGTAACTGACAGCCAGCCACCTGCAGGCCCGTAGGCAGTTTGAGGCCTGGGGCAGAGTTTCTGACAGACCTGGTCCACATACACTGGGAGTGGCTGTTTGTGATCTATATCCCAAGCTCCCCTCAGACTCTGATGGACAGACCCGGGGACACATCACTGTTGGAAAAGATCGGAACTCAGGAATGTTGTCTTCTAGATCGCCTGCTCCAGCAACATCACTTCCCCTTCCCACTCCTTCCTCCTCTTTCACCTCCAATCATGGCTTCTCTTCTTCCGCTCTGCCCTCCATCCACTCCTCCCCTCTCCCAAACCCCTTACCTTCATCCCTCCCTCTCTTCCAACCACCTCCTCTCCTCTCCCCACCTCCTCATGCTGGTCTTTGCCTGCCCACCCCTCCTTTACATTCTCTCCTCCTCACTGCACTGCCCCCGCTCATCCTTCCGCAATCCTTAGAACATAGAACATTCCAACCCAGTATAGGCTCTTCAGCCCACAATAGTGCACTGACTACATAAGACATAGAGCAGAAATAAGCTATTCAGCCCATCGAGTCTGCCCCACCATTTAATCATAAACTGGTTCATTTTCCCACTTGGCCTAGCTGCCTGACCTTCTCCCAATAACCTTTGATGCCCTGACTCACAAAGAACCCATGAATTTCAGCCTTAAATGCACCTAATGACCTGGCCTCCACAACTGCCTGTGGCAACAAATTCCACAGATTTACCATCCTCTGGTTGAAGAAATTCCTCTGCATCTCTGTTCTAAGTGGACACCCACCATGGGAAACAACGTTTCCACATCTCCTCTGCACACGCCTTTTAACATTCGAAATGCTTCAATGATATCCCTCCTCCTTCTCCTAAATTCAAACAAATACAAGCCCGGAATCATCCTTGTGAACCTTCTTTGAACCCTCTCCAACATCAGCACATCTTTTCTTAAATGAGAAGCCCAAATCAGCTCACAATACCCCAAGTGAAATCACACCAGTGCCTCATAAAACCTCAACATCGCATTCTCTACTCTTACTGTATATTTTATTCCTCTTGAAATGAAGGCCAGCATTGCATTTACTTTCTTGCCCAACGACTCAACCTGCAAATTTACCTTCAGGCTACCCTGATGCCTACTATAAACTAACTCCACAAAAATCTAATTTTCCCTCCCTCACTCATAACCCTCTATTTTTCCACGGGCCTAGCTAAGAGTCTTTTGAATGCCCCTGCTCTGTTGGGCTGAAGTTCTTTCTCTCTACGCTATGTATTTTCCCTCTCCCATCTCCTCCTCCTCAGCCCTCCTCTTCCCCCCAACCATTCCCCTCCACTCCAGCAACTGGAGCCAGATTTGGGAGGCCCTCTCTCAACCCTGCTGTTCTAGGCTTCTAGGTGGAGGGCTGCTGCTGAGAACGTCCTTCCAGTAAAGTTCCAAATGAACTGCCTTTCCTCACCAGTGACTATAGACTTCTCTGCTTGGGACTGATCAAATGAAGTTGGTTCCATATACCCAGCCAATTCACTGGCCCAAGGATGGAGAGGCCTCTCTTTCTATAACTGTAACCTGTGGGCAGAGATCCATTCTGCCAGGGCATTAGGGACCCAGTGACTCTCATGCCTTCCCAATTCCATACTTACCACAGGTCCAGGCCGGCCTGTCAATCCCATTGGCCCTGATGGCCCTCGCAATGCCAGCTGCAGGGGAAACAGAAGAACTGCCATCAGCAAATTTGAGGAACTGCCCAACTAGCTCAGTCGGTAGCGCACGGGATTCTTAGGGGTGGCATGGTGGGCTTAGTGGTTAGCACAACATTGTTACAGCACCAATGTCCTGAGTTCAACTCCAGCACTGTCTGTAAGGAGTTTGTACATTCTCCCCATGTCTGCGTGGATTTACTCCGGCGGCTCCGGTTACCTACCACCCTTCAAAATATACCAGGGATTGTAAGTCAATTGTGTCTAATTGGGCTGCAAGGGCTCATGGGCTGGAAAGGCCAGTTACTGTCCTGTTTGTCTAAATTTTAAACAAATTAAAATTTAAATTATAAAAAAAATGAATTTAAAGGATCCAAATTTGAAGGGGAGGAGCTGTGAGATTTCAAAGTCAGAGCTTCCTTGTTTCCTGGCAATGTCATTCAGTGAAAGAGGAGAAATCACACATGGTGTTTCCCACCTGCTAACATTCATCCATCTGATTGGTGGTAAATTGCTTTTGGGCTATCCAGGGAGTGGAATCCTGAGTCCTTTGTGCTCACCCAGTATGGAGAGCAACCTGATCTGGCCATCTGACTGGTGCAGAAAGACAAGGGGTGTGATCCACAAAACAAAACTGCAGGTGTTGGAAAGCTGCAATAAAAATGGAAAATGTTGGAAACACCCAGCAGGTCAAACAATCTCAGAGGAAGGAGAGACAGGGCTAACATTTCAAGTCCAAGTCCTCTCATTGGCCTCAAGCTCCTCAAAAGATAGGAAAGCCCCTTGCATTATGACAGTGCCTTTCATAACATGAGGGAGTTCCATACTTCATTCCAACCAACAAAGCTACTTGAAGTGGCGCCTCTCAAGTAACTCAGGAAGGAGGTCACGAGACCACAGAAATCATCTTTTGGTGACACAGCATACGGCAAAATATTAAATGGGTTATGGGGACCTCACACTTGTCACCTTCCCTGGCCTTAGGATTTAACCAAGGTCAGAGGGCAGGTATGATACCAGTGTAATGTGTCATCTGAAAGTTGTCCCCTCTAACAATGCAGCACTCCCTCAGTACTTTCCCTTTTATTATTTTTTCCCAAAAATATACTTTATTTCACACATACATAATTGCACAAATACACCGAAGTCATCAAACAATGATGACATAAAACAAAGTAACTATACAATTATATTAAAATGTTACCATCCTTGTCGAGGAAGAAGTGCCCACCCTGTGGTGCCCAGCAATCCCAAAACCTTTCCATGGATCACAAGGACAGTGCATGGTCCCTTTCTAAGGACACCAGGGCGTGAATGTATCTCCAGAAGATGTCCAAAGTGTCATTGTGGGAGGAGCCCTGAGCCATTTACTTCTGGGAACCACGGATGGAGAGTTTGGCTGGGCCCAGGAGCAAGGTGACCAGGACATCCCCCTCCCTCCCCGCCTCCTTCTCACTTGGTGGCCAAAGATAAAGAGGGTGGGGCTGAAATACAACCAAGGAGCAGCCTCTTCAGAAAAGCAAAGAGGGGCTGCCACCTCACACACCCAATGTACATGTGGTACACAATCTCCTCCAGTCCACAGAAGTGGCACATAGCTGGGAGATCCGTGTATTGACTCAGAAGCTTGTTGCAGGGCACCTCTTAGTGTAATACCCTCCACCCCATGTACAAGGGTAGGATCCCTGCATAGAGTGACCGCTACTGTGAACACCCCTGATTATTAGACGGCAACAATGAGCACTAGGGTACATCTGTACGAGGACAAGGAAGTGGAAGGTGTGGAGCAGTAACCCATACAGGAATCAGTCCTGTTGCTCTGTCACAGCAGGAGTCCCTCTGTACTGTCCCTCTGACAGTGCACCTGGGTTACTGGCGCTCTAACAGTGTTGCGCTGATCACCTCGCTAACCGTGTTGCTGGCAATTGGAACTCACCCTGGCCTGCTGTAATATTGCCTGTGCTTGAGCCTGTTGGGCTGACAACATGGGTCCCTTCTCTCCGGCACTGCCACCTCCGGTGAACCGAAACTGAGAGGAAAGAAGAGATGGAATGATTATTAGGAGGAGAAATGGGTGGGGGGGGGGGCGGTGGTGAAGGGGAAAACAGGAAGTCAGGTGATCAACTTCTGTAGGATGACCCCGTGCTCTGCAACTCTGAGGATTACCTCATAAATAATAATATGTTGTTTACATCCTGCCACAAGATGGAAGCTGACGATCATTCCAGGAAGCATTATTGTCTCTTTGTATCTCAACGTCAGGGCAATTGCCAACATCCCCCTGGTATTGCTGTAATTCCTCAAAGGTTTCCTCTGTCCTGGGAGTGTTCGATGGAACAATGTTGCAAGAGCTTAACTTGCTAACCAACCCATTTATTTCTATTGGCCTTTACACCCATGCTTCCAATCTGTCTGCAAAATGACATCTTAAGAATAAGATCTTAAATGTTGTGCACTGTTCCATGATCCTTCTGGAAGGAGCAGAGATCATGTGCACTTTGTCCAGAAATACCAAGCCACATGTCATCTTGACAAAGGGGTAGTCAATCAGGTAGGGCGTACCTCCGGCTCCCTGGGTCTGAGGAGGTAAATAAGCATGTCTGCAGATACTGTCTGTCACACAGCCATAGCACTGGTCAGTGACCTGGCAGAGGAAATCCATCACTGGCACATGAGGAGCATGTGGGAGGGGTTAGAGGTGTTGCTGTGGTCAGAGTAGGGGCGATCTCCCCGACCCACTGAGTCAGGACTGTGCTACAGACCCAGAAATCTTTCTTGCCCCAGAGTGCAGTGGGAGCAGGACTAAGTGAGCAACCAGCAGCAGGGATCAGGAGCTGGAGGGGGTGGTGAATCTTGGTCCCAGTTGGCCCCCACCCCCTCCCCTGCCATGTAATGACTCGCCCCCAGGTCTGGTGCTCAGACAGAGTGCAAGCCGAGGAACTGGCTGGAGTTGCAAGTTCAAGGTCTCACCTCCTCCAGGCCATTCCCCGCAGATCAGGATGTTTCTCCCTCACATCTTTGGAGAGGAGAGACACTGGCAATAACAGTTTTGTTTCAGATTCGGTGTTTATTCAGGAGGATCGGAGGTGGGAGGGGGAAGGGGGCTCACATGTGGTTACAAGAAATCACACTCATTCAATATTACCATTCACACTATTTACATGCTCAAATTTTCACATGGCCATCACTGTCCAGAACACACTTGATCCGGTGCGGTATCCACTGGTCTCAGAGATTCCCCCCATGGTACCTGAGGGCACTGTGCTTTCCTTCTCCGGGTACATGCATGCAGAGTGCTGGGTGTACCACATGTGGGAGTGTTTGATGGAGCAATATGGAGGGATCTTTCCATCTTACCATGCTCTCGGTCGCATGGAGAGTTCCTCAGTGGTTAAGAGTAGCCCTGCTGGGACACTGAGCTCAGTGGTCCATCTTCTCACTGGGTTGTGCACCTCGGACACACATGGTAGGGAAATTCTTCACCCACCAGAGGTCAAAACTGCAGCTTCATGACTGCTGATGTGAGGTACATTCAGCAATCTGTATGTACGAGCTTCCAAGTCAGAGTAGCAGCAATCATCAATAACCCGATTATACTTACGGGCAGCATGAGGAGTGTCCCTGGGGGTCCAGGTAATCCATCAGCTCCAGGAAGGCCAGACCGACCTATTGGGCCCTGGTGACAGAGAAAGAAGAGGTTAGGAATGAAGAGCAAACTCTGCGGCACAGAAACAGCTGCTCTCAGTATACAAGCATTTCAGGGAGGTGGGGTTAAGAGAGGGGGGGGGTAAAGGGGCTTCAGTGAATGAAGGAGAATCCACATGGTCATGAAACTTCAGGGGTGAGTGGCTTTGAGGGGACTCAAGGGTGAGGGGGCTTCATAATGGAAGTGTGAAGAGCCTAAGGGTTTAAATGCTGTAGCTACTGTGATTGTAGTAAAAACACACTGAAATGTTGAAATTCCTGTTGAAACTCAGGAATTCAGTCTCCATAGGAGACAAAGATATGTTGCCGACATTTCAGGCCTGGGCCCTTCTTCAAGGAATAAGCAGAATGAGCAAGAAACAGGAAATAACAGAATACAGGCAATGCCGGAGGAGGAATCCAGACCAACAAAAGGTGTTAATTGGATATGATAAGGGGAGAGGTGAGAATTGATTATGTCTGTGCAAAAGGAGACAGGGTAGAGGGGAGAGAGACAGAGCTGGGGGAAGGTGACGGGGGAAGAAATGAGGGTGGTGGGGGTTTAACAAAAGCCAGAGAAGTTGATGTTAATGCCATCTGGTTGGAGGGTGCCCAGTCGGAAGATGAGGTATTGCTCCTCCAATTTCCAGGTGGTCTCTGTCTGGCAGTGCATGAGACCATGGACAGACATGTCAGCAAAGGAATGGATTGGGGAATTGAAATAGGTGGCCACTGGGAGATCTAAGCTATTGCGACAGACAGAGCCAATGTGCTGAACAAAGTGACCTCCAAGTCTGCGCCTCGTCTCTCTGACGTAGAGGAAATGTGCTAAGTGCTGGGAGTGGTTGGGAATTGTTGTCACTTCTACCGAGATCCAGACAAAAACTCTGTTGAGTGCTACTCAGGCAAGTCCACCTATGCTAAGTACAACAGGTAGTGCAAAACACCAGCACAGAGATGATGATGTGTCATACACATGTGTCCAGATGCACAGTGAAATTCTTACCTGCTAAGCCACACATGTATGTACAATACACCAAATATACTAGAATAATGTAAATGAAAATTAACACAATATGCCAATGGAGCTAAAAAAAAATGATAAATTCTTACCTCATATTGTTGGTCTGGATTCCTCCCCCAGCCGCATTGTCTGAATTCTAAGACTTTCTGAGGTTTCCTGCTTCTGGCTCATTCTGTTTATTCCTTAAAGAAGGGCTCAGGCCCAAAATGTTGGCAATATATCTTTGTGTACTATGGACACTGAAAAGACCAGCTGAGTTCCTCCAGCATTTTGGTGTGATTTTACTCTGAGGGGAATCTCTTTTGCTTCTCTTTCTCTGACTGTAAGGGGTGCTGAGCAATGCCAATGGCAAATCTTTGTCTGCCTTAACTGCAGACTGAAGGCAATTTTGTATAATATTATATTTCTATTTTATTACATGACAATAAATAGTGTCATCTATCTAAAAATATGGTGATAGATGAATATTCACAACCGAAGTTAGTGCAAAAAAAAGTGACATTTCAGTTGTGCTGACAGATCTTTTGATGGTCCCAGAGTAGTTCCTAGCTTGGGTTTGGGTAGTATGGGGAAGTTTAAGAGCCTGTTAGCCATTGGATATAAAACTGTCCTTGAACTGAGAGGTGCTAGTCTTCAGTACCTTCTGGCTGAACAGAGCAGTGAGAAGAGGTTGTGACCAGAGTGATGGAGGTCCTTTATGATGTTGGCTGCCTTCTTGAGGCAATGTCTCACCTGGATGTTTTCAACAGTAGAATGTTCCAGAGGTAAATGTGCAGATAAAGCAGTGCAAGGTGCATGTTGATGTGGCTTTGTGAGAATGAGATACAGTACAACTCCGATGATCTAAAATCGGATTCTCTGAAATCCTCAGTTATCCAAAATGTTTAAAAAATTTTGGATAAATGAGAATATTCAAAATCCTCATTTATCCGAATTTTTATCGGAGCCAAACTGACTGGGGGCTTCCGTTGGCGGCTGGAGTGGACCTCGGGCTCCCATCGGCGGTAGCGGCGGACATTTGTCTCCCGACGATAGCAGGGAGCAGAACCCTCGGGCACCCGGCACAAGTGGGGCCTCAGTGGGAAGGTGTTGGTGATCAGCAGTGGCAATGTAATGGAAGATTCTAACCGTGTTTTTTTTACTTTTGCAGCCTTTGCTTCTACAAGGCTGAGAACCTGCTTGTTTTTTAGAATCAGCAGACACAAGCTAAATTCCACCGAGGGGCCAGAGATGCAGTTATCTAACGAAAGGACATTTGTGTACCAAGAACATTTAATCTTCCTGTTTGTTTTGGTCACAGACTGTCAGAGGCCTAGCCTTGATGCAAAGTAAACCATTGTATTCAAAGTGATAAGCTGAAAATTACATTATTAGATAGAAGCATGCTAGCTTGCTTGCTTATCTTTCTCACTGTGCTGGGAATAGGTGCTTGGGTAATATAAGCCATGGTCCCACTGCTGAAGTTTGAGACTCTCCAAGAAGTGGCAACATCTCTCAGCAAGAAGAAGAATTTCTAGAGTCCAGCTAACGTCCTGGTCGAGGGAGGTGGAGAAGCTGCTACCAGCACCCTGACAACCTACTACAAGTGTGCAGTCGTTGCCTCGCTTCGGCAGTTGGGACCAGTCCAGGCTTTGATAAGTATAGTTGGGAAGGGCTTGCATATTGTAGTTTTAAATCAGCTTTTGAATTTGTAATAAACATTTGTATAAACTGAACTGCTCTCAGTGTGTGTTTCTATTTTCTTTTGGTAGCTCAAACACTGTGACCAATCTAAAATGAACAAAGTGAGAGGTATAAGTTTACCCAAGACAGGCCAGCATTTTCTTTTGGTGAGAATTAAACATTATTTTAATGCTTAAAATACCTTACCTTATAGTTTGTTGTGGTTTAAACAGTGTTACAAGTGATTTGCTGTTGCTACTGGGCTGTTTTTATAAAATGACCAATTCTCTGAATGGGCCCGGTCCTGACAATTTTGGATAATTGAAGTTGTACTGTAACATCTTTTGTGGATAGGAGGTTCATTCAGCCATCTAAGAACAGCAGGAGCAGCGATGTCTTTGAATATAGTGGCACAGATTTTCAAAAACATGTAGCTTTGATCCAAGAGGAAAGGGAAGAGCATATGACTGGGAACAAGGTAAGGAAGGAGCTTGTTTTAAAATAAAGGGGCTTAAAAAAATAGAAGAAATAGCTTGGGCTGTGAGCAACTGACGGAAAGGATTTGCGGGCAGGGAGATCTCATGGAGTAAGGTTTTAGTTTAAGGAGAAGGGGTTCAGTGGGGTGGGTGTGGAAGGGGTTCCGAGGAGTTCTCAACAGCTTGTCAGCCAGAGCCAAAGTAGAGACTGGATGCTGTGATATGCAGTTAAACAGGAACATATGCAGATGCTGTGATTGCTGTGCAATACACAAAAGTGCTGGAGAAACTCAGCAGATCATGCAGCGTCCATGATTCCTCAGGAAGTGCTCCTCTTGCACCCACACCATTGGCGTTTTGGGGCCCTAAACAGTCCTTTCAAGAGAAGCAACATTTGGTGCTCCCATTGTGGCCTCCTCTACATTGATGAGACTGGCCATAGACTGGGAAGTCCCTTTGTTGAACTGCTTTGCTCCATCTGCTGAAATATAGGGACCTCCCAGTGGCCAAACATGTCAAATCCACACCCCATTCCCACACCGAAGTGTCAGTCCACGGCTTCATGCACTACTGATCCAAGGCCGCCTGCAAATTGGAGGAACAACACCCACTATCCAATCAGATGACATGAACATTGACCTCCAGTTTGCATTTGGCCCCTCCCCGTCTCTCTTTTTTCCTATCCATCTGCCTCCTTTCCTCTAGTTCCCTCTCCACTCAGAGAGGTACACCCTCCCCCATCACCTGCATTTTTCTCTTTTACCCTCCCATCCATATCCACCTATGACATCTTGCCTGTTAGCCTGTGCTCCTTCTGCTGCCTCTCCTTTCCCCACCTGTCTGCTTTTTGCTTATATCTTGATAATGGGCTCAGGCCTGAAACATTGGTTATAATCCTTTGCTTCCGATGGACACAATGAACTGCTGAGTTCCTCCAGGACTTTTGTGAATTGCTGTGATATTCTCTGCCCACCGGGTGGCAGTGGGAGGCTGAGAATACACTGACAACATTGGAAGGGCTTCAAATCTAGCAGTGAAGTGCTGGGAAAAAACTCATCAGCTGAGACTAGAAGATGTAAAGCACTTTATTGAACTGGGCTTTTGTTTCAGACTTCTTTTCAATCCTGAAGAATTGGTCAAATGATCACGGTTGGTCTGTCCCTACTCAGGAAAGCAATGGAATAGGGAGCTGGGGAGATGAGTCAAAGCAAGATTTAAGGATTTGGACATGTTACAGTTCTGCTCCTGTGGTGGAATGTCCCTGCCTGGCTTGAAGTGAGCAGTGTTCCAAGAAAGTGCCCACTTTGTTTTTATTTTTTAAATTTATTTGCAACACAGAAGTTAATTTTGTCCCATGAAACCCCTACCTCCCAATTGCACCTAATTAAACAACCAACCCAGCACATTTTGAATGGTGTGAGGAAACTGGAGCAGGTCACGGGGGAGAACGTAAAAACTCCTTATAGATAGCGCTGGGTTCAAGCTCCACTTGCTGGTCTGCACAAACTTTCTCCGTTCGGCACATACCTCGGGAGAGAGCAGGAAGGTTGGGAATGGAACTGAGCTGGGGAGATGAGAGGCCATGGGAGTGGCTCAGGTCGATTGAAAATGGGAATTAAGGGCAGCACAAGGCAAGCAGAGAGAATCTCATTCCCTTCTTCCTCTGTGTGGTGGCAAAGGGCAGAATGTAGCAGTGGTTTTCAAACTGGCCCCCAAACTCATATTCCACAAATCCCTTAAGGTGGTATGTGGCTTGTTTGAAAACCACTATTTTAATCATACCTAATTGACTTGTTATGTAAATGGATTCATAACTCCAAAGGAATATGCAAAAATAATTCAGCAACAATTGGGTCTAGATCAGTGGTTCTCAACCTTCCCTTCCTACTCACATACCACCTTAAGCAATCCCTTACTAATCACAGGGCATTTAGAACCTTAGAACGTTATAGCACAGAAAAACAGGCCATTCAACCTTTCCGGTCTGTGCTGACCAATAAAACTAGCTAGTCTCACTGATCTACTCTCATTCCATAACTCTCCAGACTAATCCTATCCATGTATTTATCCAATTTATTTTTAAAACTCAAGATTGAATCTGCATTCACTACATTAGATGGCAGCTCATTCCACATCCTACCACTCTCTGAGTGAAAAACTTTCCCCTAATGTTCTCCTTATACCTCCCCCCTTCAGCCTAAAGCCATGATCTCTCATATTTATATCCCCCAATTTAAGTGGAAACATCCTACTCACATCTACTCTGTCTATACCCCTCATAATTTTATAAACCTCTATCAAGTCTCCCCTCATTCTTTTTCATTCAAAGGAGTATAGACCTAACCTGTTTAATCTTTCTTGATAACTCAACTCCTGAAGACCCGGCAACAATAGTAAATCTTCTCTGCACTCTTTCAATCTTATTTGCAGCTTTCCTGCTGCTGAATGACCAGAACTAAGTGTGGCCTCACCAATAATGAATAACTTCAACGTAACATCTCAACTTCTATGCTCAATACTTTGATTTATAAAGGCTAAGATGTAAAAAGCTTTCATCACAACTCTGTCCACATGAGACACCACCTTCAGGGAACAATGTATATGTATTCCCAGATCTCTTTGCTCCTCCGGACTCTTCAATGGCCTTTCATTTACTGTATACGTCCTACCCAAGTAGGGATTGCTTAAGGCGATATGTGGAGATAGTGGGGGGGTGGGGGGGGGAGGTGCAGTTTAAAGTTTAAAAACCTCTGGTGTAATGGGAAGGTGACTGTGATTAGTCAGGCTGAGTCATATGGAACAGCTCCCCACTGAATGGTGCCAATTAGCATCTTCCAGTTTAAACCACATCCATGCTTAGGAAATATCCAGGAGATCAAGCAGTAGAAATGGATCAGGACAGATCGCCTAACTTTCGCCTCTCCTCTTTTCCACCCCTCCATGTCAACATTTTCCCCATCATTACTCCTCAAACCCCCTTCTTCTCCCCACTGTCCTCTCCCTTCCCTTTACCCCACCCCTCTTTCCGCTAGCACCACTCCTCTCTGCAGGAACCCAGTCTCTCCACTCTCCTCACCACCCCTCACTCAACCCTCCTTATTCTTGTGAGAGTCAAATACCCATCTGAGAAGAGAGGGGAAAAGATTCCGTCCAGTTATTCAATAGAACAAGACCTCAGCTGCAATATCTGGGTTGCTTTATGATTCTGGCAGTTTTCCCCAAAGCTTTTATCCTTGCTCTGACTCAGAACAGGCTGGAACTTGCAATCAGTTTAATTGCTTCACGAATTTTGGAAGAAGTCCCACAGATTAATCGCTCCTGTCCATGCAGTGCATGTAAAGCTTCAAACAAATCTTACTTACCCTCAAACCAGGATCACCAACAGGGCCTGGAGGTCCAGGAGGCCCAGAATGCCCTGGTCTCCCCTGTAAAACAGCAAGAAGAAGGCGTGTCTGAGTTAAGCATCAGACATCAGTCAACAGGGGAAGGCAAGAGGGAAGTACTGGGGCCTGAGAATTAACAAGAGACGACACTTTCAGTATTCTTATTGCAGAGAAATCCAAACACCACACGTGTTAGTAATTCAGCAAGTATGCAGTTATAAATATGGTGAGAAAAATAACCAATAACCAATAAAATAACTGAAAAAAAATCCCAAATGCGTCCTTAGGGCTTCAGAGTACATGACTTACAGGTGGGCCTTCAACCCCTGGGGGTCCCTCTATCAGCATGCCCTAGAATAAAGGAAAATCACAATGAATAAAATCACAACCAAAGTTAGACTATGCACTCAGTAACAGAATTGCAGGTTCTAAATGGCAGCGAGCGCTTGGGGAGGGTGTCTGCAGCAAGGAGCAACCAACAGTTTAGTACAGGTTAAACCAGGGTAGAGACACACACAGATTAAGAGTACTGCTAGGGGTCAAGGGGTGAATAACAAGAGATGCCTGATCTCTTCAATTCATAGTCAATGTCAGAACAAGTCTAATCGGGGGACACTGGGGCGGGGGTTGCATAAACTGACATTTGAAAACTCACTCAGCATGTGGGGGGGGGGGGGGATACAGGAGCCATACCTGTCATGAACCTCCTCTGTGTGCTGTTGTCACACTTCCCCCTCTCCCTCCAACGTAACAGACAAACACGTGTGCTTATATCGCATGGGCAATAGTAACATTAGCGACACTAGTGCTGCGGGTGGAGGAGGGCTCAATAACATTTGGGGGGCAATGCCCGCGAATGCCCCCCTCCTTTGAGGGATGACTTGCTTTATCCCCATTTACCTCTTCACTCCACAAACCTTCCATTTAAAACTGAGCTGTGCCTCAGAGGGAAGTCTGTTCCACATTCTCATTGCCCCTAGCTCTGACCTGTCTAAGACCCCACCTGGGGAATTCCTTTCAATTTTCCTGTCCTCCAAAAAACTTCGATCGTTGTGAGCACCTGAATTTGAGCGCCATTTAATCTTTTCCACCTAAGATTGTCCAAGTCTGTACAACCATTTCCATAACCTCTAGTGTTGTTCTGGTGAGTCTGTCCCCCAGCTCCTCCCAGTCCAAGGTCTTCTTCCTGAAGTTGATGCCCACAACTCAAAACTTGAACCTACACCTCCTCCCTCATGACCATTTGGGACCCCAAACAGTACTTCCAACTGAATAAACAGTTCACTTGTGATTCTGCAGGGGTTATCCACTGCATCCGGTGTTCCTGTTGTGATTTCCTCTACATCATTAATACTGGATGCAGACTGGGAGATTGCTTCATTGAGCACCTTCACTCTATCCACATCAGTGATGGTCATCTTCTAGTGGCCAAGCATTTCAATTCTGCACCACACTCTTGTGCTGATGTGGCTGTCCATTCCCTCATGTTCTCTCAACAATTAATTTTCCCTCTTAGACCTCTCCAACTAGATCATTTTAATGTCAACTTCTCCAATTTCTGCTAGCCTATACCCTGTTCTCCCTCTCTTCTCCATCCCTCTGTCTTCTTTCTTCCGGGTCTCCTTTCCATTCCCTCTCCATTCACAGAGCCATCCCTCCTCTCCCTGTTTACTGTTGTGCCCTCCCTCCCTTATCCACCTATTGCCTCCTGCCTGTGGGACTATGCTCCACCCCTCCCCCTCCCCCCAACATTTTGTTTGGGCACCTTCCTGCACTTTTCTCATAACTTACTGAAGAGCTCAACCCCAAATGATGGTTATAGAAACCATGAAAAATATGTGCAGGTGTAGGCCATTTGGCCCTTCAAGCCTACACTGCCATTCAATATGATCATGGCTGATCAGTACCCGGTTCCTGCCTTCTCCCCATTCCCCTTGATCCTCTTAGCCACAAGGACCAAATCTAACCTACTCTTAAATATTGACAAGGAACCGGCCTCAACTACTTCCTGTGGCAAAGAATTCCACAGATCCACCACCCTCCGAGAGAAGAAATTTTTCCTCATTTCAGTCCTAAAAAGCTTCCCTCTTATCATTAAACTGTGACCCCTGGTTCTGGTTTTCCCCAGTATTGCAAACAGCCTACCTGCGTCTAGTCTGTCTAAACACTTATGAATTTTATATGTTTCTATAAGATACCTCCCTCAATCTTCTAAATTCTAGATAATACAAGTCTAGTCTATCCAACCTTTATCTTTGCTCTATAAAGTACACTGTTTAACCTGCTGAGTTTCTCCAGCTTAGTGTTTTAACTTCTGCAGACTTTTGTGTCAATGTTGCTGCATCTTCCCCACACCAGACCCTACTTCTGACTGAAGACCCGTTTGCCTGTTCATTCATCCACTCACCCACCTCCTGCTCTCAGCATGGAGCTGGCAGCTCAATGTTACATTAAATTTTATTGCGTAGACAACTGATTGCATAAGGGACTGGCACTTTGAAACAACTCTCATTAGCTCTTACAGATCTGTAAACTTTTCTTTTCAAATATTTAATTAGTTCCCTCTTGAGCATATCGAGTGAACCAGCAGCCACTGACCTATCAGGAAGTGCCTGCAGTTCAGAACTCGCTGCTTCAAAAATCTCGGTTAACATGTCATCCCTCAGCCAGCAGAAACAGTTACTATGTCTCAAGCTCCTTCCTCCTGCCAATGGCTTAATCTGAAGGGATGTCAGCCCAGACGCTTTCAAGCACAGTCCTGCAGTTCCACTGAAATCCCACCAGATACACCATCAGATCCAGAGCTCAGAAAATGGCAGAAACACTCAGGAGACAGGCACAAAAGTTTGGAAAGATAAAGGAGTTCATGCTCCAGGCTGAAGACCTGATTTGTGATGGAGATTTTATGCTTCCAGCATTTTCTACAACAAAATTAGGAATCATTTTTCCACCCCTGATCAGAACAACATGAAACACCAATTTTATTTCTCTTCACGCAGATGCTGCATGACCTTTACAGTGTTTCCAGCATTATTTGTTTTTACTTCAGATTTCCAGCATCTGCATTTTTGTATTTTTGTCTTCCAGTGGCTTGTGTGCCTTGACTTTGCTCCCAACTTGAAATGGTGCCTGGGTTGGAATAAGGTAGTAAACTGGATTCAACATTAGGTTTACAGTAGAAGCCAGAGAGTAGTGGTGGATAATTGCTTCTCAGACTGGAGGCCTGTGACTAGAGGTAGGCGTCAGGGATTGGTGCTGCGACCATTGTCAACTCTATTAATGATCTGGATGATAATATGTAAATTGGATCAGCAAGTTTGCAGATAAACACAAAGATTAGAGGTGTTATCGACAGTGGAGAAGGTTTCAAAGCTTACAGAGATATCTGGACCAGCTAAAAAAGTGAGCTGAAAATGGCAGATGGAATTTAATGCACACAAGTGTGAGATGTTGCATTTTGGAAGGAAATATCAAGGGCATTGAGGAGTATGCAGTAGAACAGAGGGATCTGGGAAAACAAATACATAATTCCCTAAAAATGGCGTCAAACATAAATAGGGTCATGAAGAGAGGTCTTGACATATTGGTCTTCATAAATCAAAATTTTGAGTGTAGAAGCTGGGATGTCATGGGAAAGTTGTATAAGACATTGGTGAGGCCAAATTTGGAGTATTGTGTGCAGTTCAGTCACCTAACTACAGGAAAGATATTAATAAGATTGAAAGAGTGCAGAGAAGGTTTACTAGGATGTTGCAGGGATTACAGGAACTGAGTTACAGGGAAAGATTAAACAGGTTAGAATTTTATTCCTAGAACATAGAAGAATGAAGGGAGATTTGACAGAGGTGTACAAAATTTTGAAGTGTATAGACAGAGTATATGCATCTAGGCTTTTTCCACTGAGGGTAGGTGAGATACAAAACAGAGGACATGGTTCAAAGGTGAAAGAGGAAAAGTTTATGGGGAACATTAAGGGAAACTTCTTCAGACAGAGATTAGTGGGAGCGTAGAATGAGCTACCAGCTGAAATGATGAATGTCGGCTTTTAAGAAAAAAATTGGACAATTACATGAATGGGACAGATAAGGAGGGCTATGTACTTGGTGCAGGCCAATGAAACCAGGCAGAATAATAGTTTGGCCCAGACTAGAAGGACTGAGGGCCTGTTATCTGTGTGGTAATGTTCTATGGTTTTATGTTTCTAAGGGCACTCAGCACACAGATCCTGTTGCCATATACCCCAACTGTTGGTCGACCTCACCTCCACAGCCCAGATGGTCTCAAAGGCTTTTGTCCACTGCAGGTTGCTGGCACAGATACCTCACTGCACAAGCAAAGGCTCCCTGCACCACAAAGCTCATTACCCCACATTTTTCACACCTGGCTTCAGATTGCCTTGGGTGTAGGTTATGGAAGGGAGGGAACAAGAGAATCTCTCAGGCTGCAGACTTTTCTGACACCTCCTATCTGTCACAGTTGAGGAAGAAGATCCTCGACCACCAAACCCCACCTACAGACAGTGCAGGACAAGATTACGACAGCAAGTACTACAATCTCTATACTCACAGGTTCAATGATGGCTGGTTCTCCCTTCTGACCCTTCTCACCTTTCAAACCACTGCCCTGGAAATGACAAGGAAAAAAAAGTTAATTTTTCATTTATTTTATGCTAATACGTTCAAGGATGGATATAAGAACAAAGAAAATCAGATAATATGGAGTGTAAAGCTCCCTCTACTCAGATCCACAAACATTCCTTAATAGGTCTTAATAGACAAATGCATTTCCTTGATGAGCAGTTGTGTGATCTCAATGGGTAAATGTGTGACCTTGATGGACAGGTGTGTCACTTCGATGGATGAATGTGTGACCTTGATGGACGGATTTATGTCCTCAATTGATAGTTCGTATCCTCGATGGACAGGTGCATTATCTTGATGGACAGGTGCATGTCCTCAATAGACAGGTGCATGACCTTGACAGAAAGGTGCACAACCTCAATGTCAGGTTCATGACCTCGATGGACAGGTGCATGACCTCGATGGACAGACGCATATTCTCGATGGACAGTGACTATATGTTCTGCTCATGATTCAGAGACATAAACATGCAGTTTATCTGATACTGACTTTGAGCTCAGAAGCCCAAAGCTGGGGGAGATCAGGGAGACCCTGCTCTGAGGACCTGGAAAAGGTATTCAACATTTGCACTGAATCTGTCTGAACATGGTGGGAATGTACAAAAAAGGAATGGTGTGATCTGGTTAAGAAGGCTGGGACAGATTAGAAAGGGATTGTCCACGAAGAGCAAGATTTTTCACCTTGAGCAGTAACTCACCCGGCTGTAGTCAGTGTCTGTAATGGCAGGTGACTCACGGCCAGCTTCCAATTCAGTTCCCTCATCATCATAATCGTAGTAAACTTCGTATTCATCAAAGTATGTGTGGGGATCTTCTTCATTGATCGTTGTTACATTGAACTTGTCTTCACTTGTTCCCCCTTGGCCAGGTATTGCTTCATCGACAATCTCAATTGTATGCTCAGGGCTTTCTTCATATGCTGAATCGTTGTGCCTGAATACTCCCCTGTCCCAGGTATGACTTGTCTTTGAGCAGAAGAAAGACAGATCATTAATGAAAGATTCTTGGGCTAAGAAGAGGATATAATCAGATGTTGGCCATGAGAACCCTCAGAACAGGGATTCCAAAGGTGCAGAAAAAAGGAAATGCAGCACTTTAAAGATCAAAACTCCTCCCTCTCTCCTGCCTCTTGAGTTGGATTCACAAAATATAGGAGCAGAAGTAGGCCCATAAGCCCATTGAGTCTGTTCCACTGTTCTATCATGAGTTGACTCAGCCCCATTCCCCAGCTTTCACCCCGTAACTCTTTATGCCCTGACTAATCAAATACCTGTCAATCTCTGCCTTAAATACACCCAACAAATTCACTTCCACAGCTGCCAATGGTAACAAGTTCCACAGACATTTTTTTTATTAAGACATTCAGCACGGTAACAGGCCTTTTTGGCCCACGAGTCCAAGCTGCCCAATTTACACCCAATTAACCTTCAATGACCGGTACATTTAGAATGGTGGGAGGAAAGTGGAGTCCCCGGGTAAAACCCACAGGGAGGATGTACAAACTTCTCACAGAGAGCATGTGATTCAAATCCCAGTCTAGACCCGATTGCTGGCACTGTAAAGGCATTGCACTAACCGCTAACCCAACTATACCACCCAAATTCATAACCTTTTGACTGAAGCCATTTTTTTCACATCTCTGTTTTAAATTGATGCTCTTTTATCTTGAGTCATACCCTCTTGTCCCAGACTCCCCTACCATGGGAAACATTCTTGCCACATCTACTCTGTCCTCTTCTTTCAGCATTAAAAGTGCCTCTATGAGGTCTCGCCTCATCCTTCTGTACTCCAACGAGTGCAGTGTAAAAGCCAAAAATCATTCCTCATATGCTAACCCTTTCATTCATGGTATCATTCTAGTAAATCTTTTCTGAACCCTCTCTAATGCCAGCACATCTTTACTCAAATTAGGTGCCCAAAACTGTACATAGTACTCTAAGTGAGGTCTCACCAGTGCTTTATAGAGTCTCAACATTACATCCCTGCTCTTGTCTGCTATTCCTCTGGAAATAAATACCCACATTGCATTCACCTTCTTCACTACTGACTCAACCTGAGGTTAACCTTTAGGGTATCCTGCATGAGTCTCTATGCACCTCAGAATTTTGAATTTTCTTGATTTAGGATTGTTTAAACATTGGGATTCCCAGAAATATGTTGCCCATAAGAGAGTAAAATATCTAATTTTTACCCTGAGCTATAAAATCAAAGAAACATCAGATTGTTAAAAACCCCAAAACAAAACACTGCCAACTCTCCACATACTGCCTGTCCTGCAGAATATCTTCAACAATTTCTGTTTCAAATTCAAATCTTTGTTCTGTGGGAAAAGCAGAATATGGGTACTGCTGTCAACATTGGCATTTACTGCCCATCAAAGATGTGCTTCCAAAGGATAGCCTCCACTTGAACCTCTGGCATCAACCTGGTGAAGGAACTCCCCATATAGTGCTTGCTAAATCATCATGGTCCACAACAAACATGTGGCTTGTAGAGTCATAGTATCCTACAGAACAGAACAGGCTGCTTCGCCAAACTCAATCCATATATCTTTACCTCATTATCGAGCTCTAGTCCTGAGGTTACAAGAACATCCTCTTTATCCAACCACTCATCTGTGATTGGTACTTCTGGGTAATAATATTCATCTCCATAATTTTCATAGTATCCAGCGTCCACTGTGGGGTATTCCTCAACTGTGGTTTCTGGGATGGTTGCTGTGGTTTCCTCAACCACCTTTTCCATCTTTTCAGTCAGACTCTCCTATTAGTTAATAATTAAAGTTAAAAATTTAGACACATGATTGGATCTTCATGCCTTCCACCAGCATCATTCTGCTGTCTGTTCTATTATTCCATTGTGATGTTCCTCACCCCTCCAGCACCTGCTGGAGTGATCATTGATCACGTGCCCCAGTCTCACACCATGCTTTCCTAATGGTCTGTGACCTCCTTCATTGCTTCCTGTATACCATCATTCTTGACCATTTTATGTTCCCCCCAATAAACCCCCAATCCCCAATGCCCAGTCCCTGTGTCCTATGTTCTACTATGCTAGCCCCCTAATGGCCCTTTGATCCTAACCCCAATCTCCATGGTTGTCCTCCCACAGTCCTCATGCTTGTGCTCGGAGCCTATTCCTACTACCCTTTCATCCTACTGCCCTCGTTCCCCACTCCTTCACAGGCCCAGCTCCACTATACCCAAATATGGTCCAGCTATCACCTACCACTCTATTATCCTCTTGCCTTTGCTTTGCCTCACTTCCTCAACACCCAATATCCTAAAATTTAATGCCCCTGTGCCCCAGCCCCACTGCCCGATCCTAATTTCCCTTGGTAAAAACACAATGCTGGAGGAACTCAGCAGGTCAAACAGTGTACTTTATGTAGCAAAGATAAAGATACATGACCTACATTTCGGGCTTGAGCCCTTCAAGGTATGAGCAAAATGACAGCAGGTGCTCGAACAAAATGGTTGGGATGGGGCATAGGAGGAGCACAGTCCCAAAGGCAAGAGGTAATAGGTGGATAAGGGAGGGAGGGTGAGGGGGGAATGGCTCTGTGAATGGAGAGGGAAGAGGGTGGAGAGGTGGAAGAAAGGAGAGAGAGGGATAGGAAAGAGAGAGAGAATCGGGTGTGGGCTAGCAGAAACCAGAGAAGTCAGTTAATACCATCAGAATGGAGAGTGTCCAGACAGAAAAATTAGATGTTGCTCCTCCAATTTATGGATAGTTTGGATTTGACTAAACATGAGGCCATTGACAGACATGTCAGCACAGGAATGGGGCTGTCTGTCCATGGCTTCATGCACTATCAAACCTAGACCACCCATAATCTCCAACTGAATGGAATTAACATCAACTTCTCCAGTTTCTGTTAGCCTGCTCTCTGTTCTCCCTCTCTGTTCCCCATCCATCTCTCTTCTTTTTTCTAGCTCTCCATCCCCTTCCCTCTCCATTCACCAAACCACCCCCCGCCCCACCCACCCCCCAGAGATTGCTGGTGTGCTCTCCTTCCCTTATCCACCTATTACCTCCTGTCTGTGGGACTGTCCTCCTCCCCCTCCCCTTCTCCCACCATTTTGTTCAGGCACCTGCTGACATTTTTCCATACCTTGATGAAGGGCTCAAGCCAAAAACATTGATTTTGTATCTTGATTTTGTTACATAAAGTACACTGTTTGACCTGCTGAGTTTCTCCAGCATTGTTTTTTTTTACTTCAATCATCGTGTTTGCAATCCTAATTTCCTAGTTCACTTACCCAAGGCTCATTCCGAACAATATACTGTCTCAAACCCATAATTTCTCATAACTTTATGGCCTGCATGCCAAAACCTCCCAATGCCCCATTATCTCATTCTTCTGTGACCATTTACCCAGTTTCCCATTATCCACCCCCCCACCCATACCATGATTCCCCAAGGCCTCATTATAACACTAAGCTCATCCCAATCCTCATTGCCCCAATTTGCCTATTGTCTAATCCCTTCCGTCCACTGTGGCCATGGCCCATTATTCCACCACTATTGTTTCTCAGAGATCCCTTATTCTATCATCTCTGTCTATTAAAGCCCTGTTCTTCCACCATCCAAATGACCAAGATTCACAGCTTACTTGTTGATCTGGTACCGCGGTGATAGGACCTGTGATTTGCTCTCCGTAATCCGTCAGTGTTTCGTTGGGCCCTTCTTTGTAGTCGTCTGGGAACTCTTCATAATACGGATATTCATAATAGTAGGTCTCCATAGGCTGCAAACAAATGACAACAGAGCTCAGGGACTTGCTTACTGAGGAACATGAGACGGCAGCATCCCCTCAGACTGAAAGGGAAAAGGAGAGGAAAGGGGGACCAAGGAGAAGAGAGGAGAGCTGAACCATAAGGAGTGAAGGGAAAAGAGTGAAGAAGGGACCTTACTGATCTGGACTGACAGAAGGAAAACAGCCCCACAAAGCAAAAGATCACAAAATATAGATGCAGATGTAGGCCTATCGGCCCATCAAGTCTGCTCTGACCTTCTATCATGAGTTCATCCATCCTCCCACTCAGCCCCACTCCCCAGTCTTCTCCTTGTAACCCTTGATGCTCTGACTAATCAAACACCTGCCAATCCTTGCCTTACACCCATCAACCTTGCTTTCACAGTTGCCTGTGGCAACAAGTTCCACAGACTCACAACTTTCTGGATACAGAAATTTCTCCACATTTCTGTTTTAAATTTACACCTTTTTATTTGAAGATGTGCTCTCCTGTGCTAGACTCCCCTAAAATGGAAAACAACATGTGGATTAACCTCCCCACACCCCCCAACCACTCTCCCACCATATCCACAGATTACTTCCCAACTTCCACAATTAATTCTCTAATATATCCTTACACCATAACCCTCTAAACCCAGAATTGAACACGTCTCCCAAGTTCCATCAGACAATTCAGCAGGATTAAAGGTAGAGGAGGGGTTAAATGAAGAGATTGGTCATTTAGAAACATGGGACACTACAGTACACAATAAGAGGTCCTTCAGCCTATCTAGTCTGTGCTGAACTAATATCTTGCCTAGTCCCATCGACGTATACTCGACCATAGCCCTCCATATACCTCTCCCTTCAATGTATCTATCCAAATTAGCTTGTGGGACATGTTGGAGCCAAGAATCCCAAACACATGGACGATGCAAAACCCACTATATTTATCCCAAAGTATGCTCAGACTAACCCAGCCAACCTCAGGTATCAACGAGGTACAGTCAGAGGTTCACTGGGGGGTTAGGGAGGGATGCAGGTGGGCTTAGGAAGAGGAGAATGGGAGAGGTTAGCACAATGCTGATAATGGCAGTGACCACTGGATTAGAATCCAGTGCTGTCTGTAAGGAGTTTGTACATTGCCCCTGTGTCTGCATGGGTTCCCTCTGGGTGTTCTGGTTTTCTCCCATCCTTCAAAATGTACAGGGATTGAGGGCAATTAGGTGTAATTGGGTGGCATGTGCTTGTAGGCTGGAAAGGCCTGTTACCATGATGTATGTATTAAAAAAAAAACAGGAACTGGGAAGGGAGGAACATCAAAACTGTGAGGGAGGAAGGAAATGGATAAAACAGGGAATGGGGAATCTGTGGGAAGGGTGGGATAATGGGGAAAGGAGAACAGAGAACTGGAGGAAGGGTTTGAGGGGTGATGGAAGGGAGTGCCAGTGGCTGTAGAAATCAGCAACATTGAAGCCACAAGAGACAATCTTGGAACCTTTAAAAATATACTGAAAATTGTTCCATTGCTTTGAACCTCTAATGTTCCATCTGCCCCTCTGAGCAGCATCAGGACCAGGAACTACCAGTCAGTCTGCACAGGAAGCACTTTTAAATGTTCCAAGCAGCTTAGACATACAACCATGGCTCAGAGGTCTTGCAAATCAGTCACCATCACTCCCACTTTAGCCAAGTTAGTCATAACTAATGATGTTTGCTTTTGATCTCAGTCTTGAATACAAACTTCTTTCATGACTTTCAGTGCACTTGGGACTGATAGGAGGCCCTCAGGAATGCCTTGGATATTTAGACAGAGTACTTTCAAAAGCTCTCCTCTTGGTAAATAGTGTGAGACAAGTTAACCCAGGCTGATGGAATGTGACGATTACACGTGGCAGGATCATGAAGAGGTCAGGTTCTTTCTGCCACTCTCCGGAAGCCACAGGCAGTAAAGAACAAACAAGTACTGGAGAACCTCGGAGACTAGAAGGAGACCCTGAATCTGGGATGTCCTCTACATGCCCCTTCACCCCCACCTCCACCCCCTTCTCTCAGCTTGTTCATGGACCATAATCTCCAGGAAATAAAAAGCAAACTGTAAAATAAAAATAAAATGGGTGTGTTTGTGTTTTACACTTCTTTCTAGTGCTTTTGTTTACTCATTTATAAAATGTTATGGCAATGCAAGAGTGAAGTTAAACCTCATATATAATGATGCAGACAGGCATTAATTGGGGTCTTGGAAATCATTTTCCTGTTAGCACCCATCACCCCTGCACTTAATCTAAAATTTTATTTCTGAAAGATCAGCCTGCTGAATTTCTGCTGCAGGATCCCTGCATGCCAATAGGTTTGAGCGTTGATGTAGAGACTGGGAAATCCTGGACCCAGGGACACACAATTGCCCTGACACTGGAGCACCCAAAGTGGTAGGGGTGCCAATGACTACCCCAACTTTAGTCAGGAATCATCTGAAACAAGATGCAAACAAGCCCAGGAGAAAGATTACTGCAATGCCTTGATTCCACGCAGAATGAAGATTCTCATGGTGTCTTGGTAAGCATGCCAAATAAACCAACTACAGTAAAACCCAATATCCGGCACCAATAGGGATTGATAGATGCCAGATAAGTGAACTTTCTGGTTGCTTGAGATTGTTTGTTGCATAACTGGTGAAGTAATGGTGAAGCATGCGAATTTTAAACCCCTGCATTTTTTAACCTATTCATTTTCTGTGATTTTTTTTGCCAGTTGTTTGAGGTTGTTGATTGCTTGAATTCTGGATAACAAGGGTTTTACTGTATACTGTTGAGGCATTAACCAATATAGAGATTTCTTATTTCAATTTAAATTTCTTTGCATAAATAGTTGTAAAATTTTGAGGGAGAAAAATCTGGGTTTTAATTTCAAGTAAAAATGCATGAACCTAGATTTATTAATGTACTGTATGATTTCAATAAAGTTCCAATATGAGTGAATATAGAACTTAATAAAATAAGGGAGGTAAACCCACAAAAATGTATTTATAAATGGAATACAAGATTGTTAATAGTGAATAGAGAAACACCCATACTGAAACATTTAATTGTGCTTTGGAATAAGGTTGATAAAAGGATTGGAGGAGGAGGTTTAATGCCAAGAAGAAATTAAAGATTGTTTTGAAGCCAGGAAGGAAAAGTTTAAAGGTATTAGAAAATACTCAATTTTGTTATTTTCAAATTAGGAGATTTCTACATGAAAGATTTGGTCAAGATTTAGTATTACCAGCAGAAATGGAGGTAGAGTTATTGTCATGTACTGGAGATATAAAGAAATTTATTTCAAATATGTACAAATTATTACAAAAGAAAGCTCAGAAGGAAGGGGTTTATAAATCAAGGCATAGATAGGAAGTAGATTTAAATAAGCAAATAGATGAATATAAATGGATTTAGATATGTAGAGAAAGTATGAAAGTACAATAAATGAGAGATATGGGGTAGTTCATTACAATTTTAACCATCAGTTATATTTGACACCATCAAAATTACATAAAATGAATCAACCTTATTTGGATTTATCTTTTAGATGTGGACAAGAAGTCAGTACATTTTTGCATTCAACTTGGCAATGTTCCACAGTTAAACCTTTTTGTTTTGAAATACGTAATTTATTAGAACAAATAACAGGGGTAAATTTCCCACAGGATCCAATGTTATTTTTACTGGGAGATATTAGAGGGGTTAAACCTGAATTAAAACTGAATATGTATCAAGTGAAATTTGTTCATATTGCTTTGGCAATAGCTGGAAAATATATTGCTCTATCTTGGAAGTCAGATATTGACTTGGGAATGGACAGATGGCATGCAGAAGTTTGCAGTTATATTCCACTTGAGAAAATAAATAACATATACTTTGGAAACTATGGTCCCCATATTTATAAAGTGTGGATATTAATATTTAAATGAATCTCGAACATTCCCTTTCTCTTATAGGTCTCTCTCTCTCTCGCTAATATAAATATAAAAGATACCAAATTTGTGGTGTTAAATTTTAAATAAAGTATATAAAAAAGATGCATAAACCTGATAGAAATTTTCTGTTTTTCTATGCACTATGCTAGTGTGGGGCATTGAAAGGATTGAACCATGGCCATCATGGTCTTGTCGGCCCATCTACATTGTGGAGCAGTGCTGTTGATATGCAAGGTCATGTGACAAGTGCTATTGGTGTATAAACCAAACCAGAAACAGCAAACTCACCGCAAGGTTCCTCTATGTAGGTGGGATACTGGAAGTTCTGGGAGAATTCCTATGGTTCCAATGCAAAGCCAACAAGTTCAACAGCATTTACAGGCAAACAGCCTTAATATTTCAGCCTGTTTCTTTCTCCACAAATGCTGCCTAATCTGCTGAATTTCTTCAGCATTATGTTTGTATCCCAGATCTCCAACCTCTCCAGTATTTTGCTTTTTGGTTGGGTACTTACATCATAATCGTCTAAGTTGGGATCTTGGGATTGTGGCGATTCGGGGAGTGGATTGTCACAGTCAGGGCTGTAGTGTTCACAGTAATCATGAGCTGCTCTGTGGTCAGGTATAATCAAGAGTTGCTGGATATCTCCCTGGAAAAAGAAAGCAGATTACATCAATCACAGTACATCCAAAACACATGCAAGAATACAAATGTGCCGGAGAAACTCAGCAGGTCATGCAGCACCCAGAGGAAGTAAAGGGTAACCAATGGTTCATGCACGGACCCTTCTCAGGAATAAGTAAAACAAAAGCAGGCAGATGTCTGAATAAGGTGGCGAGGGGGAGGAGAAGAAGAGGAAGGAATGGGGAAGAACACAGGTTAACAGTTAAGTAATAGGTGGTTACAGGTCAGAAGGTAGAAGAGAAAAGAGCTAATCAACAAACTGACCAATCCAAAACATAACCAACTTTTCATTGATCAAGATGAGGCTTTTTAGCTTTTGTTGCCTGTCTAACAATGAGATCATGCCCACTGGCCCAACTTCAGATACCCTGCTCTCCTCAAGAACCCTTTGTTGCTTGAGAATCAAAATATATCTCAATGTCAGACATTTAAGCAACAACTGCTATCCATGTCAGTGAATTCCAACCTTCTAACATTCTCTGTTTGCTGACGTTCCTAATTTACTCCCTGGAAGAACAAGAGAAGCCCAGCGTTCTATTTTACATAGTCACAACCTGGAAGTGTTGATTCTTGCTTTTTGCTCAAGAGACATTGCCTGACCATCTGAATATTTCCACTATTTTCTCCTTTTAAACAGGACTTTCAGTATATGCAGTTCTTTACGATTTTAATTTTTCGGTCAGATTTTATCTGAAAATGCACTTGGAACAGTCCGAGATCTACTGTTGCATTGAGAAGCTACATAAATGCAAATTGTTATTGTTACTGAATCAGAGACCACCAAGTTATCTTGAAAGAGCTTTTTGACAATTGAAATTAAATATTAGCAGTGCTGGTAATGGAAACAATTTATTGTTGGCGAAATCAATTCTAAACCCGGATGAGTGTTGAATAAACAGAGATATACAAGAGTGCAGAGAGTTAAATAACAACATCCTTGCCACTTTTAAAATCTTTCCAGAACCTTTCTCCCACACTCTTCTCTCTGTTCATCTGCTTCAATTCCCCTCCCTCCTCCATCACTTTGATGGAACACAGTGACTTGCTGCTGCTATTGCGCTCGTGTGCCCTGGAAGGTATTGGAGATCCTTTCTCATTCTGCATCTCAGCAGTGGCTGAGGTATATGTCTTGGCTCAGTGGGAATGCCTCTGGAATGGGGTTCCTGTCTGTTTCCAGAGACATGTTATCTGTGCCAGCATCAGTGCTGAGGAAGGCTCACTGTTGAAGAGGTGCTACTGAGGTAGTTGCAGCACCACTAGGGGATGGCTGGATTGTTGGGGATACAGTACTGAGTATTGCACTATCAAAGTACTCGCTATTGGAGGGCTGGTACTATGGAGTGTTGGATCATTCGAGGGACAGTAATGAAGGAGTGCTGCATTGTCGGAGGGGCAGTACTGAGGGAGTGCTCAACTTACAGGAGGCTAGGACTGAATAAGGTGGTCATTCAAACTTACCAAAAATGGAGGGCACGCAGAGTCAGCGTCAGAAACTCCCTCGAGCATGCGCCAGTCAGCACTTCATGCACCGCCATCACACTTCCCCGTCACACTACATTTAATGGTAAGTGCCTTTCCTGCCACTGAATTTGTCCTCCATTTGAGACTACCATCTCGTCTTCCCTGTGCTGATGTTCCCTCTCAACCGCTGGACTTATTCCACATGTTTCTCTTCCCTCCCCCAGCTTACTAACTCACATGAAGGATTTATTTTCATGTATCCTTTTTTCAACAAGACCCTCCAAGTAGAGGCTGACAAATTTGAGATGCCCTGCAGCTGCTGATTGTAAACATCTTATTTACCCAACCTGAAAGGAGCAGTGAGCACAGACTAAGCATGTCTAAGCAAGATCACAGCAACAGCTGCAAACTAGTCAAAACTGGTCCTCACATCTGACCAGGATCCCTCTCCCTTATCAAAGCACTCCAGGCCCTTTTGCCCTCAACACTGTGGAGCCACTTTCCACAAGCTTAACATTCTCTGGTCTACACAGCTTGCTCCTTGAATCTTCTGTGATTCCTCACTGTGGGAGTGTCGGCTGCTTGGTCGCATGCTTAATATTGATACAGACCACCATCTGGCTCACTCGAACTGAGGGTGGAATCGCCAAATACTGATCCTTTCCCAGAACACTTTTCAGCATCTTTAATGCTAATTTGTCATAGTTTTCTCTTTAAATATATATCAAATAACAAAACAATTCGTTTCATGTGACTGCACACACAAGAGTGGAAATGGTGAAGGGGGTGCTGAAGATGGGGAGAGTGGGTCAGGGGCAGTGAAAAAAGTGGAGAGGACATGGAAAAGGAGTTGGATGTGGCAGTGAGGGAGTGTGCGAGAGAGGGAGGGAGGGAGCAGAAAGTGAGAAAGGAGAAAATGCTTCAGCAAAACAGAGGGTGAGAAGGAAGACAATGGAGAGTGTGATGAGAGAGGGGTAGCACAGGGAGAGAAGAGTAGTGGAAGAGAGGAAGTGCAGTGAGACTGGGCTGCACTAGTGGAGCTGCGGTACAGGACAGTGGCCACAGCGGCAGACTAGTTAGGGGCTCTGCGGATGAAGAACACACAGTGACTCAAGGCGAGGAACCCATGCAGGCTGTGGGCTGCTCGAGTCTGGCTGGAGACTGGCTAAAGGGGTACCAGGCATCAGAATTGAGACCTGAGAGGGTGCTGAAAGCTTCCTGATTGTGTGGGAGGTTTGGATTATGGACCTCAGGTTTCCAATGGGTATGGACCCTGCGTGGCTTCAGAACTATGGGGGCACTGGAGGCATAATCCATGGGCACTCTGTGACTCTGGGAAGATTCTCTTTTTGTTCTCTTTCTTCGACTGTAAGGGGTGCCAGGCAATTTCTGCTGATGGTGATGGTGAATTTTTGGCAGATGGCAAATTAAGTGCAATTTTATTTAATATTACATCTGCTTATTCCGTGAAAATAAAAAAAAATCTTGAATCTTGAAAGTGAGAAGCAAGTGTGGTGAGGTGGGGGAAGTGTGGTGAGGGGGGAAGTGTGGTGAGGTGTGGGAGTTTGGTGAGGGGGAAGTGTGGTGAGGGGGGAGTGTGGAGAGGGGGGGAGTGTGGTGAGGGGGGAAGTGTGGTGAAGGGGGTGTGGTGAGGGGGGAAGTGTGGTGAGGTGGGGGAAGTGTGGTGAGGGGGGAAGCGTGGTGAGGTGGGGGAGTTTGGTGAGGGGGAAGTGTGGTGAGGGGGGAAGTGTGGTGAGGGGGGAAGTGTGGTGAAGGGGGGAAATGTGGTGAAGGGGAAGTGCGGTGAAGGGGGAAGTGTGGTGAGGGGGGGGAAAGTGTGGTGAGGGGGTTGGAAGGGAGAAGAGGCAAATGGACAAATGCTGAAGGGAACTGTGGGAAGATCAGAAAGAAAAGATGGGTGGGGAGAAAATGGAAGACAGAAAATTATTCAGAGAAAACAGGGAAGGGGATGCAGAAAGAGCAGACAATAAAAAGGACAGAGGGAAGAGGGAGAAAGAATGAAAGGGAAAGGGAGGGAATGGAGAGACAGGTTTACTGACCTATCTCTCAGTTAGCAATGGCACTGAAAGTATCTTGGTGTGGAGGATTGTTTAAGAACCATACAGATTCAATTAAAATCATGCACCATATTAAATAAACACACATCCAAATGAAGTCAGGCCCCTCCCTCTGAAATTGTGCACACTTGGGAGAACTAGACTAAATCTGGCACAGATATCCAAAACGTTCATCAAGGAACATCAACACATTTTGCTTTAAAATTATTAAATATTTGAAAATAACTATTAATCATAAAGACCCTGAAGCACTGTTTTTGGCAAGTAAGATTATACATATACTTCATGGAGATGGACCTCAGAACATAAAATACACTGTTCGGTTGCAGAAATGAAACTGTTAATTTAACGGCAAGATTCTTCTTGCAACCAGTCACAGTTGAATTGCTTTTGGTTACAAAACTGCAAAGATCCTGAAGCACACAAAAATTTAGTAGGAAGCAGAAAGAATGTCTCTGCTCCCACAATCTGATGAAGAGTTGGAAAGAGAATTTCTACTGACCTGTATGCAAGGACATAATGTGACTGTAAAGAGTTTTTTTTTTAATTTAGAAATACAGCATGGTAACAGGCCCTTCTGGCCCACAAACCTGCACTGCCCAAATACACTCATGTGACTAATTACCCTACTAACCTCGTATGTGTTTGGAATGTGGGAGGAAACCAGTGTACCCGGAGGAAACCCACGCAGGACATAGCAAGAACTTATAAACTCCAGATTCGAACCCTGGTCGCTGGCGCTGTTGTAGCATTGTGCTAACCACGACACAAAGTTGTTTAAGATTATGAAATTACTGGCTTTCTGCTTTATGGTGTGAAACATATCTCGCAGGAGGGAACTGTGCCAAGCTGAGTGTAGTGCAAGAAGTGTACCAATGCTGAATCAACAGTAGCTGGTTCTTTGGTTGGCATGTGCAGAGGAGATTGCATCATTCAGTGAGTCAGTCTTGGAATATCTGACAGATACTTGGGTGATGAGAGATGCCAGACTGTGATGAAATTGTGACTTACACCAGGCACATTCATCAGTAAAGGTCTTCCCCAGGGACTCAGCATCAGTCTCTCACACGCAGGGTGGAGATAATAGTGTGTATCATCACCATCTCAGCCAGTCTGAGGCACCAGAAACCCACAATGAGGTTTCTAGTTGGTCATCTTTTAGCCTGAGTGAATCTCTTGATGTGCTAATGTACAGACTATTGTCTCCAAATGCTGAGAATGGCCAAATGACAATTGGAGGTCCATGCAAGTGTGTCAGAGTTTACAGTGGGTACAGGAAGAGTATCAGTAGGCCCTTTCAAGCTGCCATATAAAATGGGGTTAACTGGGCAATATGCCCGGTTAGCGCCCCACTCATACGACAGCTTGAAAGGGTCCAACCCGGTCAGCGTGGTCCTAATCCAACCGGGTCCTTGACCTACCTCAGATGTAGTCAGAGAACCCAATTAAACTTAACTAAGTGGCATCCACCAGCGACTTGAACAGGAAAATGGCCAACCTGATTACTCCTGTGATGTCAGCGCTTGCCTGTCGTGATCGGGGGGAGAAAAGGGTTACTGCCCCAGGGCCCAGGAGGGTTGGGGGGGTAAGAGGTCGCTGCTGTGAGGGGGGGGCCACAATTTGGGGAATTGAGGTTGCTGCCATGGGGGGGAGAGGTGCCACGATCAGTGGGAGAGAGGTTGCTGCCGCAGGGGGTGGGGAAGGAGAAGGGTCGCTGCCGCTGGGGGAAAGAAGAGGGGTCACTGCCGCGGGAGGAAAGGAGAGGGATCAATGCCATGGTGGGGTAGAGGAGAGGGGTCGCTGCCACAGGGGGTTAAGGAGAGGGGTCGCTGCCGCGGGGGTTAGTGAAGAGGGGTCGCTGCTGCGGGGGGTAAAGGAGAGGGGTCACTGTCGTGGGGGGTAGAGGAGAAGGGTCGCTGCCGGGGAGAGGTCACTGCCACGGGGGATATGGGGGAGAGTGGGGGGAGGGGTGCTGCAAACTGCCGCTGTTGCGAATGCCACTCCGGTTCGCAGGTACAGCTCAATGTTCGCGGCAGCGGGACGTTGCTGAGGTGGAGGGGATGCACGATTGACAGGATGGATATTAACAGTAGGAGTGGCGACTGACATGGGGGAGGATGATTGATGGGGGGGTTGTGGTGACTGACAGCTGGTGGGGGGGGGGGCAGGGGAAACTTACCAGTAGTTCCCATGAGTGCGTGACGTGTCACCTACCGCATCATCGTGGAGGCAGGATCCTCCTTGGGTCGATTCCCCTGCAGCTTAAAAGGTGTTTCCAGCACCTTTGCCCCAGTAATCGCACCTGGGTCCCAAGAGGGCTACCCAGGTGCTGCAGTTTAAAAGAGCCTAGTGTTTACGGGAAGTCCCTGTAAGTGTGTCAGTGTTTTCAGGGACCCAGAGAGAGTGTCAGTGTTAAAAGGAGACACAGGAAATTTGTCAGTGTTAACAGGGTACCCAGGAAGTGTGTCAGTTGACCCTTTCAAGCTACCATGTAAAATGAGGTTAACCGGGCAATTTGCCTGGTTAGTGCCCCACTCACCTGACAGCTTGAAAGGACCTGACCCAGTCAGAGCCATCCCAATTCAATCGGGTCCCTGCCCTACCTCAGGGAACCCAGTAATACTCACAAGGTCACATCCTCCTGCGGTTTGAAACCAAAAATGGGTGACCCGGTTGTTCCGGTAACATCAGCGCTTACACGCTGGAGTCACAACGAAACCCCTGGTGAAGTGTCTGCCACGAATAGGAGGGGAGAGAGAGGCCATTGCCACAAGGCCAGGATGGGTGCAGGATGGGTCGCTGCCGCAGGGCTGGGGGGGTGCCACAATCAAAGGGAGAGGGGACGGTTGCCATGGGGAAGGGGAGAGAAGTCAGCTACCGCGGGGGAGAGGAGTCGGCTGCCACGCAGGCGGGGTGGGGGGAGCACAATTGATGGTGGGAGGGAGACAGACAGCCGATGAGGGAGTGACTGACAGCTGTTGGGGGTGGGGAAGGTGGAGATTAGTTTGCATGACGCATCACTTACCACGTCATCGCGGGGATGAGATCCCCCTTAAGTCATCGGGTTGGCGATTTACTGGGACTATCCCCCCTCAGCTTAAAAGGTGCTGGAGGCACCTTTGCCTGACTAATCACACCTGAGTCCCGGAAGGCTACCCAGGTGCTGAAGCTTAAAAGCATCTAGTGTTAACAGGGGACCCAGGGAGTGTGTCAGTGTTAACAGGTGGTCTCTGGGAGTAGTCAGTGTTTACAGGGGAGACAGTGGATGTCATTGTTTTCAAGGGGTTCCCAGGGGTGTGTCAGGGTTTACAATGGGAACTGTATTTGTCAGTGTTTACAGGGGGTTCCCAAGAGTGTCACTGTTTACAGGGAGTGGGGAGGGGAGAGTGAGTCAGTTTTTACAGAGGGTGTATGGGAGTCTGTTATTGTTCACAGATACTTTGGGAGCATGTCAGTGTTTACTGCACATCTCTATTTACAGGGCTTTCCCAGTAGCCCCCTGGAGTGGCGGGGAGGGGGTTTCCGAGTTATCATTGATAAGTTAGGAAACATTTGTTTTGGTTTCACACGAGAAAGGAAACAATGAAAGATGTCGTCTGATTTTAAGCTGCATCTTATTACAGTCAGAGAGAGAGAAAGAGAAAGGGATGTTCTTGGGAGTGATATTGGGATCAGGAATTTGAAGTGATTAAACAGGCCCTGTAATGGCCAGAAGGTTGGCACAGAGTTTAAGGACCTGGAACCACAGCTGTTCCTCTTTAAGCTCCAGTTCATACTTGGCAAACAATTCCGCTGCAGTTTTTAGCTCGGATACTGTCCACTTAAGCTTCCAAATATATTGCTGCCAATATGGAGTGTTTACTCACCTGGCAATATGGCTGTTCAGCAAAAACCGCCTGTAGCCTGCACTCATCAAGAGTTAGACCCCAGCACACCTTGGGTGTCTGCTGGGTTCCAGTGAAGTGGCTCAGGTCAGGCATCCTACAGAACTTGATCCCAAATATCATATTATGTCACCAGCTGATGGCAGAGATCAAACACTCAGCCCCCAACATTACCCATTTTCAGTCACAACATTAAAACAGATTCCCCTCACCAGTCAACTGTGGACCAGAACTTCAACTGTACCCTGATGTGGCATGGTACACTCAGTGACTGTAGTGATCTTCATTGCAAGCCAGCAGCAGCATGAGGTTACCTCATTTTACAGCCTGTGCCTCCAAGGGAAATGAGCAGAGTAACAGATAACTGGCCCTCTCACAACACTTAGCAGGCCCAGCTGCCTTAGTTTCACTCTGTCCCATCCCTACATGGATTTGTTTTAATTCCCAAAATTGGCTGCTGCAGGTACCCGGTGGTGTCTGGAGACATTGACTCTGGCTAAGCTCGTGGGTGCGCCATCTTTCATTGAAGACCACCAGGAGCTCTTGTCTTCTGCGGCGATGTGGATGCTGCGTTGCATCCTTACCCTGCGTCTTGGGCCTCTCCCTTTGACCACCCCAGTAGCTGTAAGGAAGTTGCTCCCTCAGTCTGCTGGAGGGCAGCAAGTCACAGTTTGGAGGATCAGCGATACAGTTCCACATCTCAATGTTGTGCAGATCACAGGGACATCTCCCTGCCTTCATCCCTCCACATGCCACAGATCATGGTTCTAGGCAGCAGATGAAGCCACCGCAAGTAATATCAGGACCTGTCGAAAGGTTTAAACTGCTCCATCATCAGCTAGTTAGCCAGCACTCCACGTCCAGGGCTAATACGAATCCAACCAATAATTTTCTGGTTATTATCATGTCACTATTGTGTAGTTTCATTGTGTACACCTTGGCTGCTATGCTTTCTAGATGAGACATTCTCAATCTTTGTATTAGCTATGACCTCCTCAGGACTCTGCTCAAATTTTATGGTGAAACAGTCAAATTTAGTTTGATTTTTCTGTACTTTTCTCCTACTGACTACATAAAAACATACAAGATATTTGTTATGTGAGTTGAAAATTTAAAAAAATAAGACTTTTACTTAAATATTCAGTGGCCCCAGTGGAGGGCCTTGTTGAAAATGGTTGTTCTAGATTACCAAGACAGTACCAAGATGATTAAATTTGTTGTAATACATTTAGGTAAGGCCCCACAATTTCCTTGTTTCAGTGGGGTAGTGTGGGAGGATGTGACAGAGGTTGGTGACTCAGCACTACCTACATTACCCAATGGGAGGTACAGAGGTTGTGTGAACCTGCACCCACCCCCCCATGTTAGCCAAGGGAGAAGGTTACAGAGGTTGGGTGACTCACCATCATCCACATTACCCAATGGGGGGGAGGGGATTTACAGAGGGTGACCCAACATCCACGTTACCCAATGGGAGGTACAGAGGGGTACACAGAGGTTGGGTAACCCACCATCCATGTTACCCAATGGGAGGTACAGAGGTTGGGTAACCCACCATCCACATTACCCAATGGGAGGTATAGATGGGTATGGAGGCATATGTGTAACCCACCTCTCATTAATCAGTGACATTGAAAGAGTGAATCAGTCGCTTCAGTCACTGGTTGTTGAACATAAGCCGCAAGGAGAAGAAATTTTATTGGAGTATTGGAAATGGGAAAGATCACTAAACACTTCGAGTCCATTTAGCCACTCAGTTGGATTCAGTACATTTATTATCTAACTGCAGGAACCCTTCATCATCCTATTCCTCATACTTTTCATTGACAAAAATCTACCAATCTCTAAAGTGAAAAATAATCCTTGACCCATCAACAACTGGTCCAGGTCCAAAACTCTGGTTAGCATTTACTTCCTCTAGGTGTTGCATAACCTGCTGAGTTTTTCTAGCATGTTTGTGTATTGCATCCACTATCCCTATTGTCCCCTCCTACATCCCTACCCAGTAACTTCTAGTCCTTCAAACTCCTAATCACCTCCTCTAGCAATAAATTTGAGACCTTTGCTACTCTGACCTCCTCAGTTTTTAGCTGCCTAATGTACTGGCACCTCCTAAAATCCCCTTATCCTTCTCTCTCACATTCTCAATGCCTCTTCTTTAAATATATCTCTTTATCATCTTTTGGATAACCTCCCCTAATACCTCCTTCAGGGAGTGTGTTAGGTACTTTTGTTTTAGCTTGAGGATGTGCCTCAAAATATCCTGAAGAAAATAAACTCGAGGAGCAACTCACTAAATTCCTCCTAGACAGCCTTAAACGTAATAACATGAACATCAGTTTTTTCCAATTTTAGAAAATGTCCACCTCCATCTGGTTCCACTGTTTCTATTTCTTCTTTACCTTCTCCTGTTCTTACCTTTCTCTCAAATGCAGACACTCCCCTTCCCACCCCAGCAGAGTTTTTCCTTCTAGCAAGCTCTCCATCTCTCCCACATCTGTCCAATACCCTATCACATCTTGGCCCCTCCCCAACTTCATTCCCTTTCATACATGTAATATCACGCCTTCTTCCTTTAGTTCATTAAAAGGTCCCAACCCAAAACATTGCCTGACCATTTCTGCCCATGGATGCAGCTTGACTTGTTGAATCCCTCCAGTTTCTCACACCTCACCATCTCTGATTTGTGAAGGGCTCCCCTATACATATACAATGCAGAAGGTCAGGTACAGAGGAACAGGTTGCAAGAGAAGGGTTATGCGCATTTTACAGTTGTACTCAATCTTGTGAGCAATGTACCCTTTTACGTACTGTGACTGGAATTAACTGCGGGAAGCCATAGATCATAAGGAGCAGTGGCAACTTGGGTTAAATTCAAAGACAGCAAGCCAACCAATCTCAATAGTAATAACTCCCAGGAGCTTATTTTAAAATGCTACAATAATGGAAAATATACCGAAACTCATCTGGCTTGTACACCAGGCAGAAATTTTTACTGCAGTGTCTCTCTCTCTTCCACCCACAATGAGCTCATTCCCCAAACCAACTATATTTGGAACCTTGCAAGTGCTGCTACTCTTGAAATTCATATGGCTTGGTTTTCATCTGCTCACTCTGGCTAGGTAATGCCCACAGCTGTCTTCATCTGCACTTTGTCCAAGAGCCCTACTCCAGCCCACATGAGACATTATCTGCAACAGTCTCTTATTGGTTCCAAAAGGTTGGGCTGATGCAGTGTCTGAACCAGGAATGCTCCAATCAATCTGTCTTGATCATTCACTTCTCGTCCAATCCTCAAAAGCAAGTCTTGTCTGAGCACATACTATTGGAGTTTCAGAATGGAATGAAATTTGAGTACAAATTGTTTAACAACATGAGAAAAGAAATAGATGGAGAGCAGAGAGGTCTATCTTTCACAAATTAGTTTCGTTTTTCTCAGGGCTATAATCATAAGGAATCAGGAGCGTCTGCCACCTACTTATCTTACACTGCATAAGAGGATCAATGGGTTGACACACAGCCTTGGCAGCATGTCTGAGAGCAGGGCATGTCCATAACTTTTTATGTCAGATATGCACAGGTTTAACCCAAAAGATGCTCACAAACTCAAGCTAGCATGCTGGAACATCAGAACCATGCTAGACAAGGCTGACAGCCACCGACCTGAACGTCGGTCTGCCCTCATTGCACATGAACTCCTCAGACTTGACATCGACATAGCCGCTCTCAGTGAAGTCCATCTAGCAGATGTAGGCAGCCTCCAAGAACGCGGCGCGGGGTACACACTCTACTGGTCTGGCAAGCCTTTGGATGAACGACGCCTATCTGGTGTAGGCTTCATGGTCAAGAACTACATTGCCTCCAAACTCGAAAACCTTCTGACAGGCCACTCGGACATGTCCATGCGACTCCCCCTTCAAAACAAGCATCGCATCACCCTTATCAGTGTCTATGCTCCAACCCTCCAGGCGGAACCAGCAGAAAAGGACAAGTTCTACACTGACCTGCGCAACCTCATCCAACGCACCCCTACAGCCGACAAGGTTGTCATCCTTGGCGACTTCAACGCTCGCGTCGGCAAAGACTCAGAAACCTGGCCAGGAATCCTGGGCAAGCATGGCGTCGGCAAGTGCAATGACGATGGGTGCCTCCTGTTGGAGCTCTGCGCAGAACAGCGGCTTGTCATTACAAACACCCTTTTTCAGCAGAGGGACAGCCTTAAGACTACCTGGATGCATCCCCGATCCAAACACTGGCAGCTCCTGGACTACATCCTGGTGCGAGAAAGTGACAAACGAGATGTGCTCCACACCAGGGTCATGCCCAGCGCGGAATGCCACACTGACCACCGGCTGGTTTGCTGCAAGCTTAACCTTCACTTCAAGCCAAAGCCCAGGAACAGTAAAGCCCCCAGAAAGAGGTTCAATGTTGGAAACCTGCAGTCAGACGAAGTGAGAGGAAACTTCCATGCAAACCTCAAAGCAAAGCTCGACGTTGCAATCCGCCTCACGGACCCGTCCCCTGAAACCCTCTGGGATCAGCTGAAGACTATCATACTGCAATCCACTGAAGAGGTATTGGGCTTCTCCTCCAGGAAAAACAAGGACTGGTTCGACGAAAACAGCCAGGAAATCCAGGAGCTGCTGGCAAAGAAGCGAGCTGCCCACCAGGCTCAATTTACAAAGCCGTCCTGTCCAGAGAAGAAACAAGCCTTCCGTCGCGCATGCAGCCATCTTCAGCGCAAACTCCGGGAGATCCAAAATGAGTGGTGGACTAGCCTCGCCAAGCGAACCCAGCTCAGCGCGGACATTGACGACTTCAGAGGTTTCTACGAGGCTCTAAAGGCTGTGTACGGCCCCTCACCCCAAGTCCAAAGCCCGCTGCACAGCTCAGACGGCAAAGTCCTCCTCAGCAACAAGATCTCCATCCTCAACTGATGGTCAGAACACTTCCAATCTCTTTTCAGTGCCAACCGTTCAGTCCAAGATTCCGCCCTGCTCCAGCTCCCTCAACAGCCCCTAAGGCTAGAGCTGGATGAGGTCCTCACCCAGGATGAGACATACAAGGCAATCGAACAACTGAAAAGTGGCAAAGCAGCAGGTATGGATGGAATCCCCCCAGAGGTCTGGAAGGCTGGCGGCAAAACTCTGCATGTCAAACTGCATGAGTTTTTCAAGCTTTGTTGGGACCAAGGAAAACTGCCTCAGGACCTTCGTGATGCCACCATCATCACCCTGTACAAAAACAAAGGCGAAAAATCAGACTGGTCAAACTACAGGGGAATCACGCTGCTCTCCATTGCAGGCAAAATCTTCGCTAGGATTCTCCTAAATAGAATAATACCTAGTGTCGCCGAGAATATTCTCCCAGAATCACAGTGCGGCTTTCGCACAGAGGAACTACTGACATGGTCTTTGCCCTCAGACAGCTCCAAGAAAAGTGCAGAGAACATCACCTTTGTTGACTTCACCAAAGCCTTCGATACCGTGAGCAGGAAAGGGCTTTGGCAAATACTAGAGCGCATCGGATGCCCCCCAAAGTTCCTCAACATGATTATCCAACTGCACGAAAACCAACAAGGTCAGGTCAGATACAGCAATGAGCTCTCTGAACCCTTCTCCATTAACAATGGCGTGAAGCAAGGCTGTGTTCTCGTACCAACCCTCTTTTCAATCTTCTTCAGCATGATGCTGAACCAAGCCATGAAAGACCTCAACAATGAAGACGCTGTTTACATCCGGTACCGCACGGATGGCAGTCTCTTCAATCTGAGGCGCCTGCAAGCTCACACCAAGACACAAGAGAAACTTGTTCGTGAACTACTCTTTGCAGACGATGCCGCTTTAGTTGCCCATTCAGAGCCAGCTCTTCAGCGCTTGATGTCCAGTTTTGCGGAAACTGCCAAAATGTTTGGCCTGGAAGTCAGCCTGAAGAAAACTGAGATCCTCCATCAGCCAGCTCCCCACCATGACTACCAGCCCCCCCACATCTCCATTGGGCACACAAAACTCAAAACGGTCAACCAGTTTACCTATCTCGGCTGCACCATTTCATCAGATGCAAGGATCGACAACAAGATAGACAACAGACTCGCCAAGGCAAATAGCGCCTTTGGAAGACTACACAAAAGAGTCTGGAAAAACAACCAACTGAAAAACCTCACAAAGATAAGCATATACAGAGCCGTTGTCATACCCACACTCCTGTTTGGCTCCGAATCATGGGTCCTCTACCGGCATCACCTACGGCTCCTAGAACGCTTCCACCAGCGTTGTCTCCGCTCCATCCTCAACATCCATTGGAGCGCTTACACCCCTAACGTCGAGGTACTCGAGATGGCAGTGGTCGACAGCATCGAGTCCACGCTGCTGAAGATCCAGCTGCGCTGGGTGGGTCACATCTCCAGAATGGAGGACCATCGCCTTCCCAAGACCGTGTTATATGGCGAGCTCTCCACTGGCCACCGTGACAGAGGTGCACCAAAGAAAAGGTACAAGGACTGCCTAAAGAAATCTCTTGGTGCCTGCCACATTGACCACCGCCAGTGGGCTGATATCGCCTCAAACCGTGCATCTTGGCGCCTCACAGTTCGGCGGGCAGCAACCTCCTTTGAAGAAGACCGCAGAGCCCACCTCACTGACAAAAGGCAAAGGAGGAAAAACCCAACACCCAACCCCAACCAACCAATTTTCCCCTGCAACCGCTGCAACCGTGTCTGCCTGTCCCGCATCGGACTTGTCAGCCACAAAAGTGCCTGCAGCTGACGTGAACATTTACCCCCTCCATAAATCTTCGTCCGCAAAGCCAAGCCAAAGAAGAAAGAAAGAAAGAACCCCATAGGAAAGTGTCATTGCAAACAAATTGACATCCCACCTCTAGCTGGAACATGTTTGGAGAAACGGGCAGGGAGCAGGGATTTCGCTGAGGTTTCATAAATGCATTAGGATCATGAGTGGCTATCTTTTAGTATTTAAAGGATGCCTGCTTCTGTCACCGACTAAAAATATCTCTGTGGATCTAAAGTTCTCTTCTAAATCAGAGGTCCAATCGCCTCTCAACATGAAACTACAGTATTTTTTTCTTTTTTTCAATAATTTGACTCCATGGTTTCATTTTTTTTGAGAGCATGGATGTCATAGCCTTGTCAACAATTTCCAGAGTCTTGGCAAGACTCTCAAAAGTTTCTAAAATGGTAGGAAAAGTTCCACATTGCCAAGGAAAATGCAAATATAATTACAGTACATTCTTCAACTACGAATTATTCTTTGGGAATCTATCCAGTTACTGGAACATTGCTTCTTTTAGATATTTCTGCCATTTTTATTGTGCTAGCAGTGAGTATGGAACATTAAAAGTCAGATGTTCAACAAGTTGAAGCACTCAGCTGGACAATAGGTGCTTTCAAACTGCCTTGTAAAATGGGGTTAACCAGCAATTTGCCTGGTTAGCGCTTTACTCACAAGGCAGCTTGAAAGGGACCGACTTGGTCAGCATTGTCCAAAGTCAACTGGGTCCCTGCTCTACCTTGGAGGTAGTCAGGGAGCCCAGTTAAACTTACCCAGGATGCGTCGACCAGCAAAATAGCTGAACCAGTTACTCATCACAGGGAAACCTCAGCTGAAGTGTCTGTGGTGATCAGGGGGAGAGAGGTGTCGCTGCCAGGGCCCAGGGTGGAGAAATGGGGGGGGGTGAGAGGTCGCTGCCATGAGGGAGAGAGGAAAGGGGTCATTGCTGCAGGGGAGGGAGGAGAGGGGTCGCTGCCGCGGGGGAGGGAGGAGCGGGATCGGTGCTGTGGGGGGAGAGGGATCGGCTGTCGCGGGTTGGGAGCAGCGCAACTAATGGTGGGAGGGAGACTGACAGCTGGTGGGGGGGACTGGGGAGACTAGTTTGCATGACACGTCACTGACCGTGTCATCATGGAGGCAGGATCCCCCTTAAATTCCCCCTCAGCTTAAAAAGTGCAGGGGACACCTTTGCCGCACTAATCACACCTGGGTCCCAGGAGGGCTACACGGGTGCTACTGCTTAAAAGCACCTAATGTGACAAATATCAAATATGTGGATGGAACCCACATTACAGTCAGCACCATACACTCCCAGTCTAGTCCACTAAGAGTCAGATTCAGAGTAAATTTCCCTCTGCTCTGTCCCATCAAACATTTCTCGGGATGTGTCGAACATGGGGTAAACCTTCCTCCACACTATCTTGTTTTGTTTCAGGACAAAACAATAGTAAGAATAGGTTTAGATTCAGAATTCCAGCCTCTCTGCAGAGTCACATTAACGTCATGGATTACATGGAGAAAAGCACCTGGTACAGTAGGAGTGAATGCCTTCAGCGATGGAGTCTTCATTATTTGGAGCAGCGCAGAGTAAGAGTGATGGTGAACCATAATTCACCTTTGTTGTAATGAGGAATATGTTTTTCACGTTGGACTGAGGAATATCTGAGTTGGCCTATGAAGTTCGATAATTATTTCTTCTAATTGTGATATTGGTTATGAGCATGGAGCCGGTATCTCTACGATAACACTGACATTTAATGCAACACTTACTGAGCTGAATAATCCCATCATCGCAGATGACAGTTTGAGTAAAACAACAAATTGTTTCCTTAATGTGAGCTTCTTTGGAAATATGTGTAAGCTCCTCTGTAATCTCACCAATGATCCAACTCCTCCCAGACTTGTGAGGCTTGGTACGAAGAAGTAGTACTGTAGTAGAAACAGGTATAATGCACCAGTTACCAAATTTATCACACTCTTTCCCACAACCCTGTTGATTACTTCTCCTTGAAGTAGATGTTGAATCAAAAGACAATACCTGAAATAATTTTGAACACCTCTATTAAATCTCCTCTTAATCTCCCAGCTCAAACCATCCAAATGATCACATCCCTCCACAAAAATGATGTCTCTCATCTCTGCACCAATCTAATTAGAATATAACAAACATTAGATCAGGACACAGGAGGCTGAAGAACGGTCACTGGACTTCCTTGAGACAAGGGATTGGGCGATGTCCATGAACTCTGCTGAGAATCTGAACGAGTACACCAAGGCTGTCACACACTGTATCAAACCAGCTGTGGATGAATGTGTCCCCACCAAATCAATCAGGGTTTTCCCAACCAGAACCCCTGGATGAACAATGAAATCCAGAAACTGCTGAGAGCTACATCACAGGCACTTAAGTCCAGCTATCCAGATCAATTCAGCAGGAGCAGGTATGACCCATGGAAGGCTATCTCCTGGGCAAAGTGGAGATTCTGGATGAAAATGGAAACAACAAGGGACATCCAACAGCTGTTCAGGGTCTAAATGCCATAATCTGCTACAAAACCAAATCCGGTAAAGTAGAAGACGGCAAAGCTTCTCTCCCAGAGGAGCTCAATACCTTCTACGCCCAATTTGACAATAATAACAGCGAAGAACCACTCTTCTGCACCCCCACATTCCCTGATGATCCCATCCTGTTTGTAACTGAGGATGACGTGCCCGCTGCTTTCAGGAGGAGTGAATCCGAGGAAAGCATTCGACCCGGATTAAAAATCTGTGCTGACCAACTTATATCTTCAATAGCTCACTCCAGCAGGGCTTGGTACTTACCTGTTTCAGACATCAACCAGAAGAGTGAAAAGTGTAGTAACTTGCCTTAATGACTATCAGCCAGTAGCACTTACACCAACAGTGATAAAATGTTTTGAAAAGCTGGTGTTGAAGTCTATCAGCTCCTGTCTGAGTGATGACGTGGATATATTCCAGTTCACCTGTCGTAGTAACAAGACTACGGTGGACGCCATCTCACTGGCTCCACACAAATCGCTGAAAAATCTAGACAGCAAAGATGGATACATCAGGATGCTCTTTATTGACTACAGTTCGGCATTTAACACCATCGTCCCCTCAAAATTGATCAGCAAACTCCAAGTCCTGGGAGTTAACACCTCACTGTATAATTGGATCATGGATTTCCTCACCTCCAGACCACAATCAGTGAAGATTGGTAAGAATTTCTCCTCCACAATCTCTATCAGTACCACAGCACCACAGGGTTGCATTCTTAGCCCCCTGCTCTAGTTACTTTACACCTATGACTGTGTGTCACGGTACAACAATAATGCCATCTACAAATTTGCTGACAATACCACAGTAGTGGGTTGTATAAAGGAAGTGGATGAATCAGTATATAGGATGGAGATTGGAAACTTTGCTGAATGGTGCTCCATCAACAACCTTGCACTCAATGTCACAAAAATTAAGGAGCTGATTGTTGACTTCAAGAAAGGAAAGCCAGAGGTTTACATTCCAATGATCATTGGAGAACCAGAGGTGGAGAGGGTGAACAAATTTAAGTTTTTGGGAGTCACTATCTTGGAGGATCTTTCCTGGATCCAACACACCAATGGCATCATGAAGAAAGCACGTCAGTGCCTCTACTTCCTCAAGAGTTTGCAGAGGTTTGGTATGACACCAGAAACTCTGGCAAATTTCTACAGAGGTGTGGTAAAAAATGTGCTGACCAGCTGCATCATGGTCTGGTATGGGAACACCAATACCTCTCAGCATAAAGCCTTCTAAAAGGTAGTGGTCACAGCCCAGAACATCACAGGCAAAACCGTCCTCACTATTGAGTACATCTAAATGGAATGCTGCTATCAGAGAGCAGCTACAATCGTCAAAGACCCTTACCATCCAGCACACACTCTGTTCTGGCTGCTGCCATCATGAAAGAGGTATAGGTAACACAAGATTCACACCACCAAGTTCAGGAACAGCTGCTACCCCTCCACCCTCAGACCCCTCAACAATAAACAGACTCATTAAAGGACCCTTATTTCTGCACGGTGCAATACAGAGAGAACAAAAAGAAAATTAATAGTCAGTTTGTTTTCATTCATTATCTGTTTACAGTTCTTTGTATTCATGTTTACTCTGTATAGCTTTTTTTGCACTACCAATTAGTAGTAATTCTGCAGCACCCACAGGAAAAACGAATCTCAGGGTTGCATGTGATGTCAATTATGTGCTCTGAGAGTAAATCTGAAATCTGAATCTGAGGTGCATGGGTAGAACATCTAGCCCTTTGAGCATGCTCTGTCATTCATAAGAACTGATTTTGCTCAGCTTCATTTTCCTGATACATTAATATGTAAAAATTTATCAACCTGATAAATCTTCTCCATTTTCTGTCTGGTTCAGCTTTGAAGGTCAATGAATCTTCCAATCTAACACAAATCTCATGTGACGTAGTGAACCCTGCCTTCTCTTATACCTCTGAGACCTGCTTCCCCTACAGCAGGTATATCAAAGCACTTGAAACCTACCACCAAATCTCTCTTCAAAAGCTTCCAAATTCACCAGAAGGATAAGGAAACCAACATTAGTGTCATCTCCCAGGCCAATTTCTTAGAATTGTGGCCCAATCTAAATGTGATGAGGTACATCAGATAGTTCATGTTGCTTCCTTAACTGACATTGGATGCCTATTCCAAGGCCTGTCTTAGGAAGAGATTATCAGACCACCTAAGGAAAGGATTCAAGGGTATGTTCAAAAGCCTCCTTGAATAAATGTAATTACCACACAAATTCTTGAGTATCCCTGACTCATGACCATGTACTGGCAAAGGAATGTTCAGAATGAGAAAGTTTATAGTGAAGAATGTAATGGCAGACCACTTTGAAAATAATAGGACTGAGCAAAGTCAGCATGGAATTATGAAAGGGAAACATTGTTCTGATTAACTTCCAAGAGTTGCTTGAGAGTGTACCAAGTGGTTTGGATCGTAACCAGTCAATGTGGCATCTTTGGATAAAGTCTCACTCAGAAGAGGTTGGCCAAACAAGGTTAAGCAGACGGAGCTGTGTGTGTGTGGGGGGGGGGGGGAGGGGGTGGGTTGGGGGGGCGGTTGTAGTACACTAACTACATGGAATGAGACTGAAAGCAAAGATTGGAGATGAATGTATGTTTCTCTGGTTGACTGGTACCACAGGGATAAGTGCTTGAGGGCAGCTATTCACAAATGATTTGGTTAGAGAACCAAAGGCCCAAGTATGCTGATGACACAAAATTGAGTGCTATTGTGAGTGGGCAAAAGGATGTAAAAAGGGTTCAAGTCTAGCCTCAAGCTGAGACAGTGAGCAAGAACATGGCATATGCAATATAATGTGCGCAAAATGTGAAGTTCAAAGAACAATACACAAAAGTGATTTTTTTTTAAATGGTGAGGGAATGATATTCAAAGGGACCAGTGTTCTTGAACACAAGTCACTGAAAACTAACTGGTGCAGCAGAGGATTAGAAGGGTATGTTAACCTTTATTTGAGAGGACTTGAGTGTGGTAGCAAAGATGGTTGACAGCAATCATACCATTGTGACTGCATCAAGAGGGTTGTGAACAGTTTATCCTTAAACAAGATATATTTACAAGAGATGGAGTGTTGCAAACTTTCCTAAACTGGTTTCCAAGGTGGCATGTTGGAGAGATTGAGCAGACAGGAACTCCATTCTCCACAGCAAAGATTCTCAATCTTTCATTTACCCATAGGTCACCTTAAGTATTCCTTTACATACCATGGACCACCTCCAACAAACCCTTGGGCCATTAAGAAGGGAAAGGGGTCTGGTTAACTTGAGCCCCTTCTCAGACCACCCATAGAAACTTTGTTTTGTTTTGGTCAAAAAGCTTTTTGAGCATTTTTATTTGATGCACAGCCTTGCTGGAAACATTATGCTGGAGAAACTCAGCAGCTCAGTGTACTTTATGTAACAAAGATACATGACCAATATTTTGGGCTTGAGCCCTTCATCTATCTTTGCTACATAAAGTACACTGTTTGACCTGCTGAGTTTCTCCAGCATTGTGTTTTAATTTCGGTCACGGTATCTGCAGACTTCTGTGTTTTAATCACTGAAATATTACTTGTTTATTATATCTGTCATCGCCACTGACCAACCTATCACAAACTCATGGATCACCAGAGCTCCACAGGCTGGTTTAGAGTTTGTAAGAATGAATTGTGCAACTTACAGGACTCCAAACTTCTCCTGTGTGAGCATCGATCCCAGCTCCGACTGTAAACAAGAGAAAGGTTGACTGGGACAGAATCAAGTAGAAATTTCTTAATTCAGAGGATGTTGAATCTTTGGAATTCTCAGCGCTGGAAGACTTCAGAGATTCTGTCATTGAGATCATTCAAAATTACTTCCCTGTAACCTGGACTCTCTAATCAACACTGCCTCCCTCCCCCATACTTCTAGCTCCTACTCTATGGGTAGATTACAAAAACTTGTTAACTTACTCCTTGGGAAGGGTGAGGAAATTGTGGTGATCTATCATGGTCACAGAGAGCACCAGAGGCCAGGATCAAATTCAGATTGTAGGAGAAGCAGCACTAAATGCTGCACCATTATGTCAGCTTTGGAGTAGTGTAGGGAAATGGGGCTGAGATGGAAGATCAGCCATGATCTCGATGAATGATGTGCAGGAGGCTGGGGGGGGTGGGGTAAGGTGTCCTTATCTTCGTATAATGTCCATGCATCAGTGACCCTCTGAAGCCTAGTGGAAACAACAGAAGGAGCACATCAGTTGCCAATCTACATCCCCCCCCCCCCCCCCTCAATCAGACACCTCCTGCCCCATTTGTGGAAGTTTGCAGTTTCCATACTGGCCTTATCATCCACCTCAGGATGATAAGCGTGGAAAGAAGTCCTCCTCAAAGACAAAGTTGGACAGCCCCTTCAGAGTTTCGGTTTATCAAAGCACTTTACAAGCAAAGTACTTAAGAAGATGTATAGTCACTCCCTTGCTCTTCTTCCAGTGCTGCCCAATCAGTTCAACTTACTCTGTGTTGAACCAGTTCCTGAAATAACATTTATACTTGGAAACCAAGGTGGGAAGCCAAAGGTTTAATGTGGAGAAGTTAGCTGAGACCATGTCTGTGTTTTGAATGTTTATAAAATAAATAGGCTAAAAATCAGGAAGATAACTAAACCACAGTCCTGTCTGCTTCATGGAGGGGTGGGGAGGTTGGACATTAAAATTCCCACATCACTGTTTCAAAGAACAACAGACTAGTTTATCCACCCACCCACGTAACTAAAACAAATAATCTGATCATTATCATACTGCAGATTGTTTCATTTCACTGCGTTCACAACCACGGCTAAACTTCATATATTCCAGCAGTGTTTACACTCCTGAAGTATTTCACCGGCTATAAAGCGATTTCCTGAATTCCTGAAAAGTGCTGTATAAATGCTAGTTCTTTCTCTGTGGTTTATCTGCCCAAGAACTTTTCTTGGGAAGCTGGAGGATTCAAAGAGCTACCATCATGTTAACAATGAGATTACGTTAAACTTCCCACCAAAAAGCATTTGCTTTGTCAAGCAGCTTGGAAGTGCCTGTGAACAGTACATACTGCTGACATTTGTAGATGGTGGCATGTAAGCAAAGGAATTGTTACATCCAAGCACCCTTTGCAGAAGGCCAGGTGTCAGCGCCTACCCAAGAGATCAGTACCTACCAAATCGAAAAACTCACTGTAGCCAATGAGGTACTGACTCAAACTAAAATAAAATCACGATGCTGGAGAATCTCCAGCTCAAATAGTGTACTTTATATAGCAAAGATTAAGATACCTAACCAACGTATCGGGCTTGAGCCCTTCATCAAGGTATGAGCAAACTTTAGGCAGGCACCAAAGGTTGGTTGTACATCTTTATCTTTGCTATATAAAGGACACTGTCCTGCTGAGTTTCTCCAGCATTGTGTTTTTACTTCAGTCACGGTGTCTGCAGACTTAAATGTTTTACTCCTGTTTTTCTTAGACACCGAATCAACTTTCTTATCAATACCGATTAGTGCAGCACTACTTCAGGGCCAGCGACCAGTGTTCGAATCTAGCACTGCCCGTAAGGATCTTGAACCTTCTTCCCATGACCTGCATGGGCTTTTTCTGGGTTCTCTGGTTTCTCCTGCCCCTCCCCCCCCAAAACATACGGTGTTGGTAGGTTAGTTAAGCGTAATTGGGCAGCACGGGTTTAATGGGCTGGAAGGGCCTTCTACTGTGTTGTATCGTTAACATTTTAAAATAATTAAAACTAAAGGAATGTTCTCAATGTTTAGAAACAGATTATTTCTCTGTTTTTTTTGAAATTCCATCTACCCAGCTCCAAAATCTTGTACATCTTCATCTGAAAATATATATCAGTCATAGTTGTGGATCAATCAACTCCACCTCAGCACGATTTAGAACACTCATTTTATGCACACTTTGTGTGAACAAATGCTTTCTGATGTTATTCTTGAACAGACGTACTCTGCTTCTTGTTCCAGGTTCCTTCACCACAGATGCAAGGTTGTCTCCATTCACCCTCTGAAATGCTTCATAAATACTTGCACCCTGTGTGCAAATCTTTAATCTGCTAAAGTACTCCATAGCAATTTGTAGTTGTGTTAGTGAGGACACAGTGACATACACTTGAGGGCAGCTTGGCTTAAGAGATGGGTTTGAAGAGGCTGGTGAAAAGGTGAGAAAAGGATATGGTAGAGAGGAAGGGTTGAGGTCAAGAAGGAATATCAAAAGAAGAATTTTCAATTTGAAATGTTGCTAACAAGGAGCCAATGTAGATTGACACACATTGGACTGAATGGGAAATTGTGAGTTTCAACAATGCAAGATGTTCCAGCATATACAGAGGATGAATCCATCCCATTCCAGGTAGAGAGCGATGCATCCAACTATGCCCTGGCTACTACACTTAACTAGGCAGGCAGACCAGTCACCTTCTTTTCCCACATTCTCCATGGCCCTGAAATTCAACACTCCTCAGTCAAGAAAGAGGCCCAAGCCATTGTCAAGGCTATACGGTACTGGAGACAATAACTAGAACGACTTATAATGGTGACCAACCAACTCGCGGTGGCTTTCATGTTATACAACCAGCAGTGAGGTTAAATCAAAAGCAACAAGACAGTGAGGTGAAGAATTAAACTTTCCACATACAATTATGATACCTTGTACCGGACCAACTCAATGAGCTTCAAGATGCTTTATCTCGCAGAACGTGTGCCAGTGCACAAATCAATCGATTGCAAACCTTCCACAACAACCATTTTATCAAAATCTGCAATCTGCCTTTCTCCATCGAGGAGATTAGGACCATGACCAGAAATTGCCAGGTCTGTGCGGAGTGCAAAACACACTTCTATCGACCGACAAAGTGCAGCTGATAAAGTCCACCCACCCCTTTGAACACCTGAACATCGATTTCAAAAGAACTCTCCCCTCCTCTGACCACAACATGTACTTCCTCAACATCATCGATAAGTACTCAGTTTTCTGTTCGCCATCCCCTCCCCACATGATAGCTGCCACAGTCATCAACGCCCTATGCAGACTCTTCACTCTGTTTGGGTTCCCTGCAATTTCCATAGCAACCGTGAGCCCTCCTTTATGAGCAATGAGCTGTGCCAGTCCCTGGTGGCCAGAGACATTGCCACAAGCAGGACCACCAGCTACAACCCCTGAAGGAACGGGCAGGTGGAAAGGGAGAACACCACTGCCTGGAAGGCCATCCTCTTAGCCCTGTGGTCTAGATCTTCCAGTCTCCTGCTGGCAAGATGTCCTCCCTGAAGCACTTCACTCAATCAGATCACTCCTATGTACTGCTACAATGCTACTCCACTCCATGTGAAAGAATGTTTTCCTTCCCCAGGAAGACTGCAACAGGGACATCGCTGCCAGCCTGGCTGATGTCCCCAGAGCCAGTCCTTCTCTGGAAGGATGTTAGGAGCCATAAGTCTGACACACTAGTTCAAAGGGTCCACCTCCTTCACGCCCTCCTCCTGTATGCCTCTGTGGCATACCCTGATGAGCATGAGGAAACAGTCTCTGTTAGGGACCTGGTGTCCTCAGGGGTTCCGGAGACCAATATCGATCGCCCTGCACACCCCTCACCTATTAATTGTCACCCATGATGCACCAGAGCCATGACATCTTACCCCAGCCCCAATAGATGGCATGCCAGATTTGTCGCCACCCATCCACACAACCAACCCCAACGACTGTCCAGGATCCCATCGCTGAGACACAGCCACAACTGGCCCTACGACAGTCGCAGCGGTAGATCAGATGACCCAAAAGACTTAATTTATAATAACGTCGGATGCACTTCACCCCGCCAAACTCTTTAAAAACAAGGGGTGAATGTGGTAAACCACTGTCCATATATTTAACTCTCTGATTGTACTTGTGGCCCTTCCCACAGACTCCTGAATAAAGGTGACTGTTCGACAGCCCCCAGTGCAGGACAGTTGACCAACATGGACGCGGCTCCATTAAAAGCCTATCAGTTTTAAATAACTTCCAGTCTTTTGGATTTGTTGATGGTGCATCAGTTGGAATATCTGTAAAATCATTAGTTTACTTCCTTATTAGTTTTCCAAGCTTGTGGAATGCTACATACATTAGTCATCTCCACACAATAATCACCACAAATGAAGTTGTCATTCACTGCTAAGAGTAGCACATCCCAAGAGTTCTATGGACGTTAAGGAAATGGAAATCTCATTTCCCTCTCTTCAATGACAATAATTATTTTGGTTCCAGTTCATGATACATCAGCATGGACCATGAGAGATGTAAGATGTGACTGTGATAGATAAGGATAGATAGAAATACTAAGAGGTAGAAAGAGTAAGACCTAGAGATAGAGTAAGAGATAGTGACAAAGAGCAAGAGATAGAGTGAGAGAGACAAAGGGAGAGAGAGAGTGTTTGAGAGACAGAGAATGAGAGAGAGTGAAAGAGAGACTACTCCAAGTGGCACATGATCGTCACAAGCGGGAGATTGTTTTAGAGGTTTTAACAGCAGAGTATGCTCACTGTGAGACTGAGACCTTTTACTTACTGTATCACATTGTATACTGGGGAATACAACAGACATGCATTTATAACATTTAAATATAATAAAGGGTTTCATAGAAATTAAATACCCATGAAGTGTGATGACTACCAAATGTTTCGATCACAGGAGTCAATTTGAGCACAGGAATAACCCACAAATAGGAAAGGTTGTGTTCTTAGTTTAAGTGCCGTTGATAAGAGGAACCATTGTGAGATTGCAAGGATGGGGAGTAGTTCTGGATGCCCTTAGGTTGTCAATGAGCATAATTGGAAAGGCAGGATGTAATGTTACACTAAAATCACTTATTTTTGGGCTTGTGAAATACTACAGACTCTTCATCACGTGAACCCAGGTTCATCAGGTCTTGTGGAACCTCCCCTCTATAAGCAGACTTTGGCTCTGATTGGGAAAACAGAAGAGTTACAAGACACAGCCAGACAAAGTCAGGGGTTGGGTTAATTGGATACCCACAGGTTGGGGTCATTAGGGAGCAGAGATCTCAGGGGAGAGACAATGATGATGTCAGGCTAATAGCTCTATAATTTCCTTTCTGCTGCCTGGTTCCCTTCTTAATCAGAGGAGTGACATTCATGAGCCTCCAGTCCACCGGAACCATGCCAGACTCCATTGGATAACTATTACCAATGCCTCCTTCAGAACCTGAGGATACATTCCATCTGTTTCGCAAGACTTTTCAACCCTTACACTATTTCTTAATCCTCTCAGACTGTTGATTAAAACGCTGCTTCTTACACCCATTATGTTTTGAGACTCCTGCTAAATTATGCTACCAGTGACGTTAAAAAGCAATGGTGCTCTATCCAGATAACTACTCCACAAGAACAGGACTCTGTTCCCTAAGGATATAGGATTGTTCTCTGACCATTTCACAATTCGTCAGATTTTACTTTACATTTACTGCATAGAAATTATAATTGGATAGTGTTACAGCAGTTTCACCATCAGATGCTCCATAAAGAGGTTCTAGCTTAATGGGAATCTTCCACCTTTAAAGCAAGGTAGTGATTCTAGCAGTATATTTGACTGTCCAAGCATCAACCCAAATTCAATATCAGCATCACTAAGTTTACTGCAATGCTTCTACTTCCTTAGAAGATTAAGAAAGGTTTGGAGAGCTACGGCCTGGGTCAGGTCAGTGGGCAGAAAAATAGTTTGACACAAACTAGAAGGGCCGAGGGGCCTGTTTCTGTGTAGTAATGTTCTATGGATCTTTGTCACTCTGGTGGCTCTCTCTGCCTCCCATAAACTATCCATTATGAAGCAAGTTTTGCCAAGTACTATATCCAATACTTCGCTCTTTAACTGTCGAATATCCCTGAGAGAGCATTATTTCTCCTGCTGGGGAAAGCAATATGAGAATCCTGAGTAAATTAATACAAGATGTGTGTGTTATAGTTGGCATGTGCTGGCTGGCTGTATGAAGGCCAAGGTTCCAATGTGTCCCAGAAACTTAAATGTTCAACAAAACCAGATTCTACAGCACAGGAGCCTTTGCTGACCCTCACACTCTGTGAGATAGGAGTTGTGCTGTTTTACTGTGGCATAGCCAGGTCGCAAGGAGAGTGCATCCTGAAGGGACATAGTGATACCACATACATGGTAATTGAGTCTCACAGAGTGTACTTGATTCTGAACAATGCCTGAAACAGGAATGAGTGTGAAACACAAATGTTGCCATTCTTTCAATATCCGTAATTGATTAGAACTTTGATGTGCTTTGGGAGCTTCCCATTCATTCCTCTTCCAGATATACAATTGCCTTTCTTCCCCCAGTGCTTGATCCCAAGTCTGGTTCATTCCAGGCATCTGAGAAGCACCTCAACAACTAAAGAGAGAAAAAGCCTCTGGAGTATTACACAGACTGAGCTCTTTTGGTCTATCATGTCTGTGCCAACTCTTTGAAAAGAGCTGTGTAAATGTAGTCTCTCCTCAGCTGTTTGCCCAGAACCAACATCTCCTCTTACTGTTGAATCTGCATACATTGTCCATAAGGAGAAGCATTCCAAATCAGAACAACCCATATTAAAACCTCACTTCTCCCTCTCCCTCCAGGATTGTGCATCTGACAACTGCTTCCACCAACTGTTCACGGCTGCATGATCTCAGTCTGGTTAGTATCCATACCCCCATGGGAGATATTCCATTTCTCCATGTCATGATCACCCCGATTTCAGTAATCAAGCTGCAGAATGAAGGCAGCATCTGCATATGCATGCATTCTAAATCATCCTCAACTCACTCACTAAGCATATGAAATGAACTTTATACTTAACATCCACAAGGCCAGTACACACCACAATGCACTTCAGCAATAAAAATCAGGCACTGGCCCCTTGGATAACATGAACCAGTTCCCATATCTTTGAAGCCATCTCTCTTGGCAAAGATAGACCTCAGTGATGAGATTCACTATCACCTTTAGTGCACCAGCCCAGTCTTTGGGCATCTGGTCATCTACAACATAGAACCATGATCTCTAATGGTATCAAAAGGAGCTGTGGTACTCATAACATTCTCTTTTACGAGAGGGTAAATGCATCCCTGAGGGTTTTAACAGGGCAGAAATGGGCTAACGAAGAAATGAAAAAAAAAAGAACAATGGTTTCAAGGCAAATGCAATAAAGGCTCTATTATTTCTGCAGGTATTAATGAACCATGTCTGTCAAGGTCCATGTGTTTTGAATAATGGCCCTTCAGTGCTGCTGATCACCCTTTTTCAACAGTCTGTGTTGCAGGTCACATTTGGACCTTTTGCAATCTTTGCTTTAATTTAAAAATAAACTCATTTTTCCTTAGTTCTTGTCAAGTCAAGTTTATTGTCATCTAATTGCACAAGCACAACCTGACGAAACAGCGTTCTCTGGTCCTTGGTGCAAAACATGCAGACACACAACCAGACATAACATACATACAGACAAACAATACATATGCAGGACAAGTATTCATATATACAAATAAATATATATTGTTTTATGTATATGAGAGTCTGGGATGGATAGTGTGAGCAGTTTCTTTGGTCGTCAGCATTCTCATTGCCCATGCATCTGTGCAGGACAATGAAGATGTAGATAGCTTGCAGTCTGCTGGGTATTCAAAAACAATTCTGTCTAAACTTTATGTATCTTATTTGAAACTCTGAGCCCCTGTATCTTAGATGATGAGCTCAATGGAACAATTAAAGTTAATTAAGTCAAGTGTGCAGACAAGAGTCTGACTCAATTTTCAGTGATCAGTGGTTAGTTTTCAGTGATTGACTAGGAGAGTCCTCTAGTTAAAGTGGTGTCAATCATGTTTGGACCAGAGCATGGGATTGTCATGTCATAGCTACTTCTGAAATCATTATCAATTGCATGAGCATGATCAGGGCGAGTTAAATAAGGTGAAGATGACATGCTTAGCATGGAGGTTACCGCAGCACTATTACTGTGTGCTATTTTGGTCGCCTTATCTGAGGAAGGATGTTCTTGCAATGGAGGGAGTGCAGAGGCGATTCACCAGGCTGATACCTGGAATGGCAGGAATAACTTATGAGGAAAGATTGCGCAAATTGGGATTGTACTCGCTGGAGTTTAGAAGATTAAGAGGGGATTTCATAGAGACATATAAAATTCTGGCAGGACTGGACAGAATGGATGCAGATGGGATGTTTCCGATGGTGGGGAAGTCCAGAACCCGGGGCCATGGTTCAAGGATAATAGGCAAACCATTTAGAACCGAGATGAGGAGGAATTTCTTTACCCAGAGGGTGGTGATCTGTGGAATTCATTGCCACAGAGAGCAGTAGAGGCAGGTTCATTGAATATATTTGAGGGAATTAGATATATTTCTTCAGTATAAGGGAATTAGGGGTTACAGAGAGAAGGCGGGGATGGGGTACTGAACTTTAAGATCAGCCATGATTTCATTGAATGGCGGAGCAACCTCGAAGGGCCGAATGACCTACTCCTGCTCCTATCTTCTATGTTTCTATATTATGGGGTTAGCGACCCATGACCTGCATGGGTTTCCTCTGGGTGCTCCGGTTTCTTCCCAATCTCTAAAAATGTACGATGTTTGTAGGTTAATTGATGTATTTGGGCAACATGGGCTTGTGAGCCGAAAGGACCTGTTACCATGCTGCAACTCTAAATTTAAAAGAAACAAAGAAAGTGAGAAAATTAGTTATTAGGAAAACTTGCTGAAGAGTGATTGCCCCATTTGCTTTGGTCTATTAAAGAAATTGCACCAATAAATTTAGATATTTATTGGCTCCGTGGGAAATCTTCTGGTTGTCATACAAAAGTGTTGGGAAGCACAAGGGAGGGCTGGAAACCCTCAGCAGGTCAGCCAGCATCTGTGACAGGAACAACAATTACTGTGTCAGGTTGCACTGAAATATTAACTCTGCTTCCCTTGCCATTGATGCTGCCCTACCTGCTGAACAAATCCCATATTTTGTTTTTTATTTTAGATTTCCAGTATCTGCAGAATCAAGTGAAACTGTGGAAGACTCCCCACTCACTTTACAGCAACAATTGGAGCCAATTTTTTGGAGCAGAATGCACTCACTAAAACCTAGATTAAAAGGAGTTTGGATTTTATTGCATTAATATAAGCACTAAAGGGTTACTGAACACTTCTCAGCTACAAAACAGGATTTTATTGCAGCTTGAAAAGTAGAAATGGTAATAATTCAATCAATTAACAGGTTCTTGCTTGTCCTGTAAGATTTTCAATTCCTAAGAATACAAATTACTGGATCCCTTTCATATACTGCATTATATGATAGGCACATGGTTTTGTTGTTTAAGTTAGCAGTGCTTAAAATTGGGAAAACTTTGGTGTTAAACATTTACAGACGACATTAGGAAAATCATATCATTCAGTTCCATTGGATCAAATTATTTGTGTGTTTTTATTTTATAAATAAAAAAATACAATTTATAAACTCAATTAAATGAGTGCTACAGCATGGAAACAGGGCCTTCAGGCCCACAAGCACGTGCTGTCCAAATACACCCAATTAACCTGCCAACCCTATAAGTCCTTCGAATGTCAGAGGAAACAGATCACCCAGGAGAAACCCATGCAGGTCACGGGGAGAACATACTAACTCCTTACAGACTCTGCTGGATTCAAATCTGGATCACTGGTGTGGTATTAGCGTTGTGCTAACCACTATGGGCTGCAATTTATAAATTCATTTAAATGGACATGGTCCAGAAGCATTAACTCTGTTTCTCTTTCCATAGATGTCACCTGACCTGCTGAGTGATTCCAACATTTCTGTTTTTATTTCAGATTTCCAACAGTTTTATAAATTCACAGAATATATTCTATTGCCAATGAAGGCAATAGGGGTAAGAATGAGTTTGCAAGATTACAAACTTTGTTAGAATGATGCTTTGATATAACTTTATTTGGACAGTTCCAGCACTGCTTTCTTAGATATTATTTTGTTTTGCGTAAAGCAAATTTGAAATTGCTACATCCAGGTGCCAAATTTTTCATGCAAATTTTGTCAATAAAGGCTGTGATTTAAAAAAACTTTACTTCCTTCTAATCTCTGAGTAAAGCTAAATGGAAAAAAAACAAAGACCAAGAGCTTTTATTTTATGTTTTATTTATGTTTCAGGGTGCAAGCTATTGATAATTTGCTTTGATCTAACAATACAAACAGCTCAAGAACATCTCAGTATATGGAGCAAGTGAATAAAAGCTTTGCTGCCAAAAACTCCACATGTGACTTCTTGCACATGTAACCTCAAAAGCAATAAGAGGGTGAGGAAAACCACTCCGCAATACATTTGCAATTCGTGGCCACAGACGACTGTGGAGGCCAAGTCATTGGGACTGGCACGTTCTAGGCCGCAGGAGTACATGCTGAGGGATGCACTGAGGCTTGGTGCAGCCCATATAAAGGCACTGTAGGGAAGGACCAAAATGAAGAGTCTTCCCATTACCCAGCATTAAGGGGCTGAGACCAAGTGAAGAGAAGTGACAAGGTGCCACAATTGTGGCCAGAGCTGGCGCTATCATTAGGCCAACTAGGCATCCGCCTAAGGCGCAGTCCTCAGAGGGATGCTGTTGAAGAGCAATTCCAACAGTCCAGCACCTCTGCGTCATGAATGATGTGGTTCTGATGATGATTATTATTAGTCATCCTTTAATTTGAAGAAGACATGTTGTGCAGTTCATCTATGAACATAAAGGTGACTTTGCAGTCCCAGCCTGGAAGCGCAAAGTCTAGCACAATAGGGATTCTATAAGTCTGTTGGGGTTCTGACTAATGTGCTATAAACATTAGTCTGGAAAGGCAGAGGGGGAGAAAGTGGTATGGTGCATGGTGAACGTATTGCATCAACTATTCAGCCCAGTCAACACTCCCCCCCAACCCACACTCAGCCCACCCTAGGGCACAAAATAGCTTGGCACCCCTCCTGGTTATGGCAAAGGTGAAAGCAGAATCTAATGTAAAAAGGCACAGTGATGTGAATATATGGATATGAAAATAAAGGTGGGAATAGACTGTGAACTCTAAACTGTTTTCATTTTGTAAATAATTTATTGTCAATAAAGACTATTTTGCGGGAAAAAAATCATTGGGTAAGTTTAAAGTGGAGGTTGATGGGTGACAAAGGTTATGGGGAGAAGGCAGGAAAATGGAGTTGACCAGAAGAATGCATAGCCATGAATCGAATAGTGACGCAGATGATGCCAAATGGGAAATCTCCAGGAGAAGATGGATTTACGTTGGAATTTTATGATTTATTACTTCTGATATTTCATCAAGTATTAGAACAAGCAGTAGAAACATCCTCTCTTCCAGAATCTTTTTCTAGAGTATCGATTACGGTTGTTCCAAAAAAAGATAGAGGTCCATTAAAAGTAGCTTCTTATAGACCAATTTCTTTATTAAATGTGGATTATAAAATTGTAGCTAAAGTGTTGGAAAATAGGATAGCGAAGTACCTAGCAGAATTAATTCATGTAGATCAAGCAAGATTTATTCCAAGTCATTATTCAGCTGATAATGTTGCCAAATTAATATCATTAATTAATGCTTCAAGAGAACGATGTGATTTATCTTTGGTAGTGGTTTTGGATGCAGAAAAAGCATTTGATCGTGTCATCCGTAAATAAATTAATTTTATATTCATCCTCCCCTTCAGTAATACCTTTAATATTAATATTTTGTCTACTAGATTGAGCTAAGGGTTCAATCACTAAGGCAAACAAAGCTGGAGACAATTGACAACCCTGTCTCGTTGATCTTGATAAAGTAAATGACGATGATATTACTCCATTTGTCACTACTCTAACTGAAGAATTATTTTATAGAGCTTTTACTCATCTAATAAAAACTAGACTAAATTTAAAAAGTTCTAAAGCTTTAAATAAAAATGCCATTCTACAGGGTTGTCAATTGTCTCCAGCTTTGTTTGCCTTAGTGATTAAACCCTTAGCTCAATCTAGTAGACAAAATATTAATATTAAAGGTATTACTGAAGGGGAGGATGAATATAAAATTAATTTATTTACAGATGATGTGTTAATTTATTTAACAGATCCTAAATAATCTTTAGTTTATTTACATTATGGAGAGATGTCAGGTTATAAAATTAATTGGGATAAGAGTGAATTATTACCTGTTTCAAAGGATGATTATTTGGAGTGTACACAGAAAAATAAAAGAAATGTATTTCCATTTTAATCCAGTACATATCTATTACTTCAATCCTGAAAATGTGAACCAATTTCAGGGCACTTTTCATAAAATAGCTGGACATTCTCCCAATGCCTTTGGTCAACAGGGAAACCTCAGTCAGTCTCCACCAGCAATGTCCTCTCAATCCTACTTAATGAAGTCTTGCTGTGTACTTCAGTCTATGTCATGTCAATGTTCTGCATCCAAAATGAATTTACTAACAGATCATGAGTAGGTTCAGAATCTGCTTAAATATTGTACAAAAGACTTTCTCATATGGTTTTGGTCTGAAAGAACAATACTTATTCTGAGGATGTATTACTAATATTGCACAACTTATCTTTAATTCAGTTATATGTAAAACCTACTCAGTCATTTACTGAGCCACAGAACTATAATTCTTTTAATAAATAAATTTTATTTACAGCATGGTAGAAGCAGATTATGGCCATTTAAACCGTCCAATTACACCCAAATTAAGCTACAACCCTGTATGTTTTGGCAGGTGGGTGGAAACCGGAGGACCATGAGGAAACCACGCAGACAGGTGGAGAATGTACAAACTCCTTACAGACGGCACTGAATCTGGATCACTGATGCTAACCATGCTGGCCAGAGTCATAAAGTATGAAATCAAGCAAACAGACCCAGCATGTTCACTCCAAACAATGTGCTCTCTGACATTAGTCCCACTTGCCCACATTAGGCCCAAAGAAGTGTTTATTTTAAAGGAAGATAATGTATCTACCTTCAGCACTTGATCCATCACCTCATTCCACTTTCCCACCATTTTCTGAGTGAAAATTATCCCATCACGTACCATCTAAATCTAAACTGCTCTATTTATTAGATATTATATCAAATATTCATTTTGTTATTGCTGTGTTTCAGTGTCACAGTTTGTAGAACCAGTGAAAGTTAGAGGTTACAAATTGGAAAGAGTTAACACGAAACAAGTAGAACGTGTCAGCAAAGATGATATGGAGCTAACCCAATACACAAACGTGTTGAAGAAATTCAATAGGTCATACAGCATCCATAGGAAGTAGAGGGTAACCAGTGTTTCAGTCCTGAACTCTTCGTCAAGGTATGAGCAAAAAGTAGGCAGGGACCGTGACGAAGGGCTCAGACCCAAACCGTTGGTTAGTCTTAGTTCCTTTGGATGCTAAGAAACTCGCTCTTTCGCACACTGCACTACAATCCCAGTGTTTGCAGATTTCACTGTTTAACTCCATGGAATTAACCAAGCAGCTTCCACTCAGGTTTTTGATGTTGGATTCAGAATACAACAGTTTTGTCAAGCATTTATATTTTGCGATATTTACATTAACTGCATTTGATTATAATGGACAACAAAGATTTTGATTCCTGAACACTTTTAAGTATATTTTATGGATTGTAGACTGCTGATCACAAAAATCACCTTAAAATTTTCCTATCATGTACCATTTTGTTTTTAACTATGACCAATCTGAGTGATTTCCTGTCATATTTTAAGTCTACTAGCATAATGCCCACAAAGCAAGCTGTTTTGTTCAGTCCAAGCATGCCTGGGCATGCACTCGGTGTAGGTACTATGCAAATATTGTATTAGGCCTGGACATTCATGGAAGGCATTTAAAGATGATGAGAATTTTCTTGGCAACTACAAAGCACCAAACTACATATAGCTGATTGACAGCATGCATCAAGCACCCAAAACCATGAAGTGCATATGTCATTGAAAATTCATTTTCTGCTTTCGTACTTGGGCTTCTTCCCTGCTGATCTTGGTGCAGCCAGTGGCGAACATGGTGAAAGGTTTCATCAGGACATTGTGACCATGGAAAAGTGGTATCAAGCAACTGGAATCAATGCTGCCCAACAATTGTTGGACACTGACATGAAAAGCATCAGATGCTGAGTACAAATGAAAATCAGCGGAAAAAACATTTTAGGTCAGTTTAACTAATGCAATGCATCAGAATCATTATGCAATTAAACATGCTTAATTCAATAAAAGCTAATTTAATGTTTCTCCAATTTCCTTCATGATACAGAAAATCTGAAATTAGCTTTGTGTTTATCTTGAAGTTATCTATCATAATCCCCAATTTTATTTCAGGAAGCAAACTTTTTGAAAAAAATAGTTGTCCAGTATTATATACCATTAAAAGAATATATTAAAATTGTGTTTGCCTATTAATAGATCCGTTACCAGTTATGTGCATTTTACTCCTGTAGTTTTCAATCACTAATCATGTCATGACTAGTCCTGAATCAAAGAGAGGATGAGACGTGTCCTTGGGTGTCAGTCAAAATTCATTGAAATCCTTTTTACATAGTTTAATTCAATCTCAGCAATACTTACATGCTCCTTCCCACTTAGTACAGTGCAAAAGAGCCCAGAGGCATACTCATTTCCAAGAATCAAGTGTCAACAAATATGCTTTACAGGAATTCACCTGTCACCCTACAATCAGAGAAGTTCAAATCCTCTTGGAGGTAGTCACAGCCTCTTCAGAAAGGATCACAGATTTTTAATACTGAGACAAGAGATGAGAACCTTTGAGAAGTGGAAAGGGAAACTATGGATAGTCAGGGAGAACTGCTAAAGCATTCAAACAGCCCAAATCCTGTAGAGTCTCTCTGGTAGGGCTCTTGCACCTCAGGTAAAGGTCAAGCGTGTAATGCCATCTTGGAGTAACCAGTGATGAGGAAGGCTAGTTTCATGGGCTACACTTTTCATGCCTCTATAAACACCTCACCTGGTCTCATGAGTGAAAGAAATGCATTTGTTGCTGTCATGAGAATGCAAAGCATAACAAACTCCCATAAACAGCAATGCAATAATCACCGTCATCTTTTTTTCTGACACTCCTGAGACTAAAGCAAACAATCATGCCTGCAACTTCAGATGGATGGAGCAGATCCCATAGTATGAATGGAAGAAAAATTAAGGAATTGTCCCTGATATCCTTGTCAACTCTTACTCCACAACCAACCTCTCCAAAGGTCACACCATGTCAGTGCTGTTTAACACTGTGAATAACAGATTCCAACTGTACTTTCTACTTTACAACACTTAAAAATGCTTGATTGGTCAAAAAATAAAATTCTGCAAAGTCTTCAAATAGGGAGAGGTGCAGTAGACATGCAAGATCTTCATTCTTTTTTTCAAACTGAACTATAGAATTAATAGCAGTTCCCAAAAACTGAGCCAAGCACAGCCTTCCAAAATATTTCTTCTTGGCAGGCAGGCCAGTATTTATTGCCTGGGTGTCCCGTTTGGAGTGAGCCACATAATGTGAGATTGGAATTACATGTTGACCAAACTGGTTGATTATCATTTTGTAATGGAAGATTCTAACCGTATTTTTTTACTTTTGCAGCCTTTGCTGCAAGGCTGCAAGGCTGAGAACCTGCTTGTTTTTTAGAATCAGCAGACATGAGCTAAATTCCACCGAGGGGCCAGAGATGCAGTTATCTGACGAAAGGACATCTGTGTACCAAGAACATTTAATCTTTCTGCTTGTTTTGGTCACAGACTGTCAGAGGCCTAGCCTTGATGCAAAATAAACCATTGTATTCAAAGTGATAAGCTGAAAATTACGTTATTCGATAGAAGCCTAGCATGCTAGGTTGCTCGCTTATCTTTCTTGCTGTGCTGGGAATAGGTGCTTGGGTAAGCAGTTTTTGGGTAATATAAGCCATGGTCCCGCTGCTGAAGTTTGAGACTCTCCGAGAGGTGGCAACATCTCTCAGCAAGAAGAACTTCTAGAGTCCAGCCAACATCCCGGTTGGGGGAGGTGGAGAAGCTGCTACCGGCACCCTGACAACCTATTACAAGTGTGCAGTCATTGCCTCGCTTCGGCAGTTGGGACCAGTCCAGGCATTGATAAGTATAGTTGGGAAATGCTTGCATATTGTAGTTTGAAATCAGCTTTTGAATTTGTAATAAACATTTGTATAAACTGAACTGCTCTCGGTGTGTGTGTCTATTTTCTTTCGGTGGCTCAAATACTGTGACCAATCTAAAACAAACAAAATGAGAGGTGTAAGTTTAACCAAAACACACTTGTAGATTGCACCAAGGCAAAGCACCTTGGTGCTATGAATGTATTAAACCAACAACCCACTTTGGTCAGTTTCAAATTACACATGGTCTGCTTTCTTGTGCATTGGTACAACTACCATGATGACACAGAGTTATACAAGGAAACAAAGGCCAACCATCAAGCACCCAGTTATACTAATTCTATATAATTCTGCCTACATTCCCATCAACAACTACCAGATTCTCTCACTCATGACACACTGGGGACAATTGAAGGTGGCCAATTAACCTCCCAACCCACATTGTTCTGGGATAAGATAGAATACTGGAGCATCTGGAGGAAATCCACAGGGCTGTAAGGAGAGAGATCATGCAAACTTCACACAGAGAGCACCTGATGCCAGGATTGAACTCGTGTTGCTGGAACTGCAAGGCAGCAGCACTCTTTGCTGCATCTCTTACCTGCCCTAAACAGCAAAACTTCTAAGCTGTGCTCTGTTCCAGCCAGCCTTGAACAGTGCTTTGCACATGGAGTTCACTTAACTATGGACAGACAACATCTCACTTGTCAGGAAGGCACAACACTTCCTGAGAAGACTGAAATGGGCAAGGCTACCAGCCTCCATTATGTCAAACTTCTACAGGAGCTCTGTCAACATGATCTACTGGAATCATTGTCTGAAGAGTATGATGTTTCTTTTATTACAATAAAGAATCGTGGGTTCTTTTAAACAACTAGATTTATTAACTAAAGAAAACAGCACTGAGACAGAACACACAGTCCAGAACTCATGTGGAGGCATTCATCTTGAATCTTCTCAAAGTGCAACAGCATTCCAAAGATGCAACATTCTGCAGATACAACACATTCTGTCTCAGACTCCTGATGGTAGCACTATATCACTACATCCCCTTTCCTTGAGATGTTTAATCTTACATGACCCACTAATATAGTATTCTTTCAATTTAAAGTTCAACACAAATGTAACATGAATATCAGCAATACAAATTTTTTTTAAGTGTGCGTTTCTTTAAACAGGTCTTACAGCTGGAAACCATCGTGTCAATGTCAGCATTTATCCCTGGCCAATAAATAGTCCTCCTTTTGCATTTTTTCCATTCTAAGAAGCTGCCATGCACCCTTTTCAGCATTTCTTGTCACAGTGATTGAGGAATGACAATTCTGCTCTGTCTGAGTAGAACCCATTGACAACACTCAGGTCAGGTCTGATGTTGTAGTATGGCTGACATTTACCTCTAGGGCATCTTTCATTCAGATTCTTGATGACCTTCTGTAGAACTGTGACCTGTTCTGTTTCAGCTGTGATCTGCTTGGATTTCATGCCAGATACGGGAAGAGATTCAGTGATCAGATTCACGTGGAGATTCACATCTGTCTCTGTGGAACTCTCATTGTGTGCTTCACTCTGCGTCATTGTCCTGGATAACATATCAGCTAACACAATATGTTTCCCTGGTGTGTACATCAATTCAAAGTCTTAATGTTGTAGCTTCATCATCAGTTTTTAGATTCACGGTGACATTTCACTGAGATTTTTCTTATCACTATTAATGGCTTCTGGTCTGACTCTGCCATGAATGTTAGTAGACCAAACACATAACTGTGGAATTTTTTGAGTCCATAGACCAGACCTAGACACTCTTTCTCAATCTGTGCATATCAACATTCAGATGTTATCATCAGCCTTGATGCGTATGCAACTGGCCTCCAATCTTCTCCTACAGCCATCTTTTGAAGTGACCATAGATATTTTTGTCTTTCTGGATGCATCAAAGAATGTCAAAAGCACTGGTTCTGTAGTTAAAATGGTCTTCAGTCATCCCCATTCTTCCTCGTGGTTGTCTGTCCACTTGAATTCACATTTGTCCTGCATCAACTTCCTTAGGTACATTGTTTTGGAAGACAGGTTTGGAAGTAATTTGCCAATTAAATTTATTATTCTCAACATTCTCAATATGCCTTTTTTGTCAGTGGGACTGCAATCTCTAAAATTGCTTTCACCTTGCTCTTCTCTGGCTCCACACCAGCCTTTGACAGTTTATCTCGCAGAAAGGTGGTTTCCTTCACACCAAACTGACATTTTTCCCTGTTTAATTTTAATCCATACTCCTGGATGCATTGAAGCACTTTGATGAGCCTCTTGTGTTATTTTTGTCTGGATAGGATCATGTCATCCATGTACACACATACCCCATTTATGCCTTCTATGATGTCTGCCATTGTTCTGTTGGAGCTGAGGAAATTTCAAAAGGCATCCTCAGACAGGAGTATCAGCCAAACAGTGTGTTAAATCTACAGTAACTTTGTGCTATCTTCATGCAATTTTATTTGCCAGAAGTCTGGGGATGCATCAAATTTAGTGAATATCTTTGAACCAGCCATCTCATTTGTCGTTTCAGCCTAGGTCAGAACTGATAATGTTCCCTCATTACATTGACCTTCAGGTCTTTTGGGTCCATGCACACATGTAGGTCACCGTTTTTCTTTTTGACAGAGACCATTGAATTCACCCATTCTGTGGGCTCATCCCCTTTCTTTATAACCCCTAGTGCCGTGATTCAGTTAAGTTCCTGCTTGACCTTTCCTTTTAGTGGCATTGCAACCTGCCCTGGTGCATGCACTATTAGCTGTGAGTCCTCCTTTAACTGTATCTTATAGGTGAATGGTAGAACACCAAACCCCTTGTAGATGTCTGGAAATTAATCTAGTATTTCCTCTACACTGTTCTGTACATTGTCACTATTACTGTGGTTCATCCTCTTGACTAGGTTTATGTTTTCACATGCTTTGTCACCAAGCAGTGAATAATGTCCATCTGGGACTACTGTGAACCTGAGGTGGTGCTCTTTATCTTTAACTTTCACCTTGAGTTTACATGTACCTTTCATGTTAATGCTGTCTATTGTAGGCTTTGAGCAGTAAAAGATTTGCATGGATGTATGACTTTATCTTCATTACCCTGATGTCATGCTCACGGATCAAACTGACCTTTGCCCTTGTCTCCAGCTTGAAATAAATATTTGTTCCATTTGTATGCTATGATACAGTCCACTTATCCTGTTCAACACTTTTCACTACCAAGCCCACAAAAAAAGTTTATCACTGAGAGCAGTTTTTTCTATCGTGTGTACCCTATAACTTGTGTTTTCTTTTCCTTTGGAATAATCTTGGTCTGCATAGTGATTCTGCCATTTGCACTAATAACAGGCTTCCCCATAAGCTGGGCATTGCTTTGGCGTGTTTAGTGCCACATCGTTTACAATTAAATGTCTCTCCTTCTTTTGTTGTTTCCTATGTCTCATATTTTGTTTGTGTGCATGTGTCCAGATACTGTGGCTATGAATATGCCTTCATTTTCACTGGCTTTTACACTATCACTAAACTTTTTCACATGCAACAAAGCTAATTCACTGGCATGGTATATCTTCACAGCTCCAGCTAAAGTAAGTTCTGTCTCTCACAGCAACCTCTCTCTCACTTTCTTATCGTTAATTCTAAGCACATTTTGATCACAGATAATTGAATCTTGCAGTGATCCAAAATTGCACGTCCTTGCTTTTAAATTTAAGTCAGTTAAGAAAGTATCAAAGCTCTCTCCCTACATCTGCATGCGCAAAAAAAACATATCTTTCAAAGGTTTCAGTTTTCTTTGGTGAACAATGTTCACCAAACATCTCAATAACATTGTCGAATTTGCTCTAGTTTTCTGCCTCGGCAAAAACAAATGTGTTGAAAACCTCTGGAGCTTGAGGTCTCGCCATGGAAGGTAGCATTGCAATCTTCCATATATCCGGTTTGCTATCAATTCCAATGGCTTGCAGGTACAGCCTCCACTCATGGTCAACATTTCCAGTCCATTTTACAGTGATAGAAGTTTTTAAACTCTCCATATTTTCTCTGTTGTTATCAACTGTTACTATGCACACTGTGGTGTTTCTTCCACTCCTGTCCACAGCAGCACACTCCTGGCTGTTATTTCCACTCCTGGTACCATGTGATGTTTCTTTTATTACAATAAAGAAACTTAGGTTCTTTTTAAACAACTAGATTTATTAACTAAAACAAACAGCACTGAGATAAAACACACAAAGGCCAGACCTCATGTGGATGTATCCATCTTGAATCTACCCAAGATGCAACAGCATTCCCAGCATGCAGTATTCCCCAGATGCAATACACACTGTCTGCAACTCCTCCTGGTGGTGGCACTCTATCACTACAAAGACGACATGCAAAATCATTCAGGACCTCTTCCTGCCCACACACAGCATCTTTCAGTTGCTCTCATTGGGAAACAGATATGGGAGTATCAGAGCCAGCATCATTAAGCTGAGGAACAGTTTCTTCCCAGAGGAAGTGAGAATGCTGAACAACCAAGGGAACTGCTCACACTATCCATCCAAGACTCTCATGTTCACCAACAATACTTATATGTATATGAATACTTGTCCTGTTTGTATTGTTTGTCTGTATATGCCTTATGTCTGGTTGTGCGTGTGCATGTTTTGCACTGAGGAGCGGAGAATGCTGTTTTGTCAGGTTGCGTTTGTGCAATCAGATGGCAATAAACTTGACTTGATTATCTTCCTTTGAAAATAAAACATTTGTATGGGGCTAACGTGGCGAATGGGGCTAAAGCAAGAGGCTACATTGTTCAACACGAACATACTGGTTCTCCTTGCTTGCTTTCTTACTTCATGATTCTTAACTTGACATATACACAGGGTGACTGAAAAGCTTGGAAGGGATAGAGTAGCAGTTAAGAGCTGAGGTGAGATAGCTGTTTGGAGAGACCCAGGAACCTACCGTGTTTGTGATCACACCCACATACAGGCGGACCCCACTTGGCATACAGAGACCCCCACCTCCACACATTTTTCGGCAAAAACTCTGTGTATTGGCAAAGATCAACTTGGACTTTGCTCCTGACAGCTCAGCAAGCAGCTTAGGAAATTGGTCAAGTCTCGCTGGCATCAAACCACAGAACTGCTCCACACCAGGTGATAACCCCGCAGAGTCTGGTGATGGATCAAATTAGCAACTTCAGCTGCAGATTCAAGGACAGAAGGAATTTCATTTCACAACCAAATGAATTGTAGCAGTGCAAGGCTAAACTATGGTCGGGAAGAATAGGGCATCAGAATTCCTGATGCGAGAGGTTACAACTCTTGGTAATTAGATTCTTATTGAGAGGGTAGATACTCTCAGAAGATCTGTAAATTTACTCTCCAAATCATTTAATACCTCGACAATGTAATAACAACTAACAGCAGGATTTTTTGAAAAAATCTGCTCCTGCATTTCACATTTTAACACTCCATGATTGGGAAAAGCTGCTCAGACAAATTGTACTCTCTTCAAGTTAAAAGTTATACAAATATGCACAACTAGCTATAATTCATTGCATGTTATCCAACAGGCAATGTCAGCCAGCTGGCTGCATTGTACAAGAGAGCTTTTCCCCAATTTTTCCTGAGAGTGCCTTTCTCATTCTATTTCTCTCCACCAGCCTTTCCTCCCCTCACTGTCTCCCCTGTGTCTCATTCCTTCTTCCCCTCTCTCACTCTCTTTTGTTCTCCATTTTTTATTGTCTGCCATTGCCCCATCATCAGTTTTGGTTTTTCTCCTTTTCGATCTGCTCTTTCTCACTTTGAGTGTGCAAGTGTGTTAGCCAATACCTCTTTATCTGTCCTACCCCTTTCTGAGGGAGTGCTGTACTGTCAGAGGGACAGTACTAAGGGAGTGAATGGGTTACTGCTCCACACCTTCCACTTCCTTACCCTCATACACTGCCCTGACACGCCCGGGTGTCTGTTGTTGCCAACTGCCAATCAGGTGGGTCCCCAGTGGCAATGGAGAGTGCTACACAGAGCAGTGCCGTATAACCAATTCCTGAGTTGGTTCACCTTCACCCCAGCTGCCTGTCACTTCTGCGGCCGGGAAGAGACGGTGTACCACATCCTTGTGGAATGTGTGTGGTTGCAGCCCCTCTCCGCCTACCTGAAAAGGCTACTCTCAAATTCTGGTTGCACTTCAGCCCCATGCTCCTGATCTACGGCTGTCTGGTTCAGAATGGAGCCGGGCGTTCAGTGGATCTCCTTGTGGGGTTGCTGTTGGGTTTGGCGAAACTGACGCGTTGAGGCGACGGGCAGTTAAGGGTGTGGGGAGAGCTGACTGCTTGCCCGCTTTTCGGGGATATGTCCAGGCCCGTGTAGTATTGGAACAGGAACATGCGGTGTCTGAGGGGACAGTGGCCGAGTTCAGGGAATGGGGGGGTGATGGGGGGGGGGGGCCATGGGTGTGGTGGATGACAAAAATCGTGTTTTAATTTGATGTGTAAACCTGTGTTAGAGAGAGGTGCTCGTAATTACTGCTTCTCGCAGTTTTTTTGCCACATGTTATGGCGGATTTTGGTTTTAGTTGTTTCTCCGTGTGTGTGTTTGTAATGTAGTTTGAATAAAGTTCGTATATTTATTAAAAAAAAGGGGAAAGTTTTGCAGTTATAGGTCAGAAAATCAAGGTCCTATGTGCCCTCTCAGGTGGACATATATGTTCACAATATTTGAGAGACAAAACAGTTTGCCCCATTGTTCTCCGAATACTTACCAAACACCATCACTAAACCTGATACTTTAGTCAAGTATTACAGCCTTGCTTCACGCCATTGTTAATGGAGAAGGGTTCAGAGCGCTCATTGCTGTATCTGACCCGACCTTGTTGGTTTTCGTGCAGTTGGATAATCATGTTGAGGAACTTTGGGGGACATCCGATGCGCTCTAGTATTTGCCAAAGCCCTTTCCTGCTCACGGTGTCGAAGGCTTTGGTGAGGTCAATATAGCGCCTTTGGAAGACTACACAAAAGAGTCTGGAAAAACAACCAACTGAAAAACCTCACAAAGATAAGCGTATACAGAGCCGTTGTCATACCCACACTCCTGTTCGGCTCCGAATCATGGGTCCTCTACCGGCACCACCTACGGCTCCTAGAACGCTTCCACCAGCGTTGTCTCCGCTCCATCCTCAACATCCATTGGAGCGCTCACACCCCTAACGTCGAGGTACTCGAGATGGCAGAGGTCGACAGCATCGAGTCCACGCTGCTGAAGATCCAGCTGCGCTGGATGGGTCACGTCTCCAGAATGGAGGACCATCGCCTTCCCAAGATCGTATTATATGGCGAGCTCTCCACTGGCCACCGTGACAGAGGTGCACCAAAGAAAAGGTACAAGGACTGCCTAAAGAAATCTCTTGGTGCCTGCCACATTGACCACCGCCAGTGGGCTGATAACGCCTCAAACCGTGCATCTTGGCGCCTCACAGTTTGGCGGGCAGCAGCCTCCTTTGAAGAAGACCGCAGAGCCCACCTCTCTGACAAAAGGCAAAGGAGGAAAAACCCAACACCCAACCCCAACCAACCAATTTTCCCTTGCAACCGCTGCAATCGTGTCTGCCTGTCCCGCATCGGACTGGTCAGCCACAAACGAGCCTGCAGCTGACGTGGACTTTTTACCCCCTCCATAAATCTTCGTCCGCGAAGCCAAGCCAAAGAAACAGCACCCTTTGTGTGAGCTTAACTGCGCACAATTTAACTTTGGAATCCCCTTCATTGCAACAAGGGCTTCTTCTAGCCCATATTTACAATATGTTGCTTTGAATGTGTAAGACACTCTTGGGGACCTGCCCCGCTCCATGATTATATGTATTTTTTGTTACTGACACTCCTTGTTTCTTTTCTTTTCCTTTCTTTTACTTTTATTAGTTTAGGATTAGTGGGTGGGGGGGTTGGAAGGGTGGGAGGGATGAGGGTTTTTTTTGTTTTTGTTTTCATATATAAACCACATGTATTCTTTCTATGTATACTATTATTCAATATGTATGTATGGATGTGGTTTTAAAATTCTTAAATAAAATGTTTAAAAAAAACAAGGGCTTCTTCTCGAAGGAATGTCATTGTAAAGCGTTTTGGACTGCTGAGTGGAGTGGAATGGGGTAGAGAGTCGATATAGAAAGGCAACCTTTTTTCCTTATCACCCATTATCAACCCCAAAGTGATTTCTACATCCAGCTCCACCAACTTGTGGGCATTGCAAGACAATCACCGAATAACTTGTTAAACTGTGTGAGACAGACAGCCATTGGCTAACATCTGGATCTCAGCTTCCTTCAAAGTCTCTCCAAACCTCTCCAGTTGCAAGGTCAGCTTTATTTTGCAATAATTAAGTGCGACTCCCACATCTGAGCACCACGTGCAAGTTACTGTAGTGCCGAGTCTTAATCACTGGAACATCAAAGTCTCATTAATGACATGGTATTGGATCATTGAACCAAGTTCTGGCACTGACTTCACCCTTCAGCTTTCTGTGTCCGTTTCTCTCTTACTCTGTTGCACACAGTGACTCAACTCAGTGAAAGATTGGCTTTCCTTCTTTGCTGGTAGGTTCTAATTCCATATCGAGGGTCATGAAAGTTCCCCACCAACACTCCCCCCCGTGCCACTCCCTCAACATTTCCTCAAAGAACAACAAGAAAAGGGTAATAAAACCTAGGTCATACCAATAATTCCCCAAATTCTGAGAATGAAAATAAAATGAAGGTTAAAAAGACAACATCATGCTTCAAATCACATTACAGAACAAAAGCAGGTGTGCAGACCACTGATGTCCATACTGATCTCCTGCCACTGTATCACTGATGTCCATACTGATCTCCTGCCACTGTATCACTGATGTCCATACTGATCTCCTGCCACTGTATCAGCAGTTCCTTCTATTCCTTTCCCCTTTTGTTAGAAATTTTAAATGTGTTTACAAAATTAACTCATCTATGTACGATTCTACACTCAGGACAATGAGATTTATCTCAATGATCCTGTTGGATGTATTCGACTTCCCAGTGTACGAGGTGTTGGGGGGATACCAGAGAGTGTGTCTGGCCAGTAGGCCCCAATGAGATAGTGCAATGTAGATTCAGTTCAACTCCTTTCTGTTCCCTCCTTTATTGATCTGAGTGGGATCAGCCTTGCACATTTTGTCTGGATGGATTCTGAAGACATGAGCTGTCAATGCACCCTAAAATACTTCAAATTCAATATGGAGATATACTTTACTGAAGTTTTCACAGTTTAGGCACCCTGGATTGTAATCTCCAATGGAGTTCTCTGGTATCAGCACACTATGTGACGAAATATAACCCCCACAGCAGGACACTATTCCAAGCTCTTGCAACTTGTTCTTCAATTTATCCTCAACTCTCCTGCACTTTGTTCATTTTCTAGTATTGACCCAATTCCCTTTTGAAAGTTACAGCGGAGTCTCCTACTGCCTTTCCCACACTTTGTTCTGCCGCAGAACAACTTACTGTGTGATAAACAAAACATGAAAATCTGCAGACACCGTGGTTGAAGTAAAAACACAATCCTGAAAAAACTCAGCAGATCAAACAGTGGGCTTGACATAGCAAAGATAAAGATGTATGACAAGTGTTTCAGGCTTGATCCTTCATCAAGGGCTCAGGCCTGAAATGTTGGTTATGTATCTTTAACCTGCTGAGTTTGTCCGGCATTGTGTTTTTACTGTGAGGTGAAATGGTTTCTTCACATCCCCTCTGCCTCCGGTTGTCAACAATCCTGCTGCTGGAACTTTAAACCATTCTGCTGAGCTCCCTTCAAATGGACGTCCCTCCGTGCAACTGGTATCACATCACACAATCTGACATGGCCTTTCCCAAAGACACTATGGGGATACAGTGTTAAAATTGTCTGTCCGTGCTCAGCATACTGAAAGAGGCTGCAGCTTTCAGACCTTCCTATGAGGTAACGTGCTTCGACAAATAGATTGGGTTTTTTATTTTAAGGTGAAGAGACTGCATGACCTTACCTCAAAGACGTCTTCATCCAGTATTCTCGTGCCGAACACCACAATGCCATTTGTGTCAATTTCTGGTCGCTTGCTCCTGTTCAAGGTCTTGGTGAACTTCTTCTTGCAGTCCACGATCATGGTGACTGTCTTCTTGTGAACACTGATTGCAACTCGATGCCATCTGCCAGGGTACACAGAAAATACAGCCTCAGCAGTGAAGCACCCTGAAGCACATACCCCTGGGCTAGGGAACAGGTCACATCATGAATCCACCCCTGAGTCAGCCGTCGATGGGCAGAACTATCCCCTCATCTCTGTTACCCGTCTTAACAGGACCTCCTCCTCCTCCTCCCACCTGTTTTATTCAGGCATCTGTTTTTTTTAATTTTCCTGGTAAAGGGCTCAAGCTCAAAATGTTGGTTAAAACCCACAGAGATGCTGGAGGAACTCAGCCAGTCTCGCAGTGTCGTTAGGAGGAAAAGATATATTACCAATGTTTCAGGCCTGAGCCATTTGTCAAGGTACGAGCAAAAAAAGCAGGCAGGCAGGCAGGTGTCTGAATTAAAAACTGGGGAGATAAAGGAGGAAGAATGGGAGGGGGAGTCCAGACCAATAGATAAAAGGTGTTAATTAGATATGATATGAGGAAAGGTGAGAGTTGATTTTGGCTCTGTGAAAAGAGTCAGAGGGACAAGGGAAGAGAGAGAGGAGAGAACTATAGGAAAGGAGTTGGAGAAGAAGATGAGAGGGGGATATTAATGGAAACTGGTCGATGTTAATGCCGCCCGGTTGGAGGGTGCGCAAATAGAAGATGGAATGATGTTCTTCCATTTTGCAGGTGGTTTCAGTCTGGCAGTGCATGGATAGCCATGTTAGTAAGGGAATGGGATGGGGAATTGAAATGGGTGGCCACCCTCTACTTCCAATGGATGCTCCATGACCTGCTGAATTTCTCCAACATGCACTCACTCCCATCATCTGCAGACTTTTTTGTTTAATTCTAAAGAGAGGGCTTGGTTTGCCAAATATTGCTCTGATGGAGCACAGCCTCAGTGCAAGGTGAGAACCCAGATTTTCCCCTCATCCTCTCCAATCCCATTTCCCCGGAGTGTCTAACAAACAACCAGGATGCTGGAAGCAAGGGGATACCTACTTGCCATCGGACAGGTTGACTCCATTGAAGATGGGGTATTCTTCAGGACTTGGCTTTCCCGTCTGGTCTTCGTAGAGGAATATGGGGCTGCGGGCAATCTCCACACCCAACTGCTGGATTCCCTGCTCATTGTAGATTGACAGTAGGAAGGCACTTTTCCCTTTCTGAGTCCGCACTGTCATCAGAACAGAGAAATCTTCGGGGAATGGAGTGTCTGGTATAGAAAAAAGGGGGGATGAGCACAAGTTGTTAAAATTGAATATCAGCTAGTGCCTTTCACCAAAAAAAAGCCCACTCCCAATGTTCCATGATATGAGAGGAGAAAGTTTAAAGATTTAGAATGCATGTTTTTCTTTAACATAGATCAACAGTTTGGCTGCCAAGAGAGACGGTGGAAGCAGATATACACATCTAGTTCAACGCTGTTACAGCACCATTGACAGGTGTTCGAATTCGACGCTGTCTGTAAGGAGTTTATGCGTTCTCCCCGTGTCTGCATGGGTTTCTCCCAGGTACTGCAGTTTCTTTCTACCCTCCAAAAAGATTCCGGGATTGTAGGTCAAGTGGGTATAATCAGGCACATGGGCTCATGGGATGAAAGGGCCTGTACTGTATGTCTAAATTAAAACATAAATTAAATGAAGAAACATTAAGAAAAATGCATGAACAGGTGGGGAATGGAGGGCCACAGACCTTGTGCAGACAGATGGGATTATTTTCAATTGGCATCATGTCCAGTAGTCTGAAGGGCCTGCTCCTGTCCAACATTGTTCTATGTTCCATGTTAAGTGAATGTTCTATCAGTACCGAAGCTATGAAATCTCCCCCTGGCCATTATCAAACCTGTATATCTCATTGGGACAGTATGATGGGACAGTGAAGAGGGAGATTTCATGGTGCATTCAGGTAATAATACTGTACTGGATGTAGTTTATTCACTTAATTCTTGCCACTGCCCTGAAGTATTTCAACAGACAGTGCGTACAAGAGCATTACTCCACTTTTCAGATTTTTTTTCTTCATAACATTATCAAAACCAATAGACTAATTGAAATGTTGTCCTCTGTGTCCAGGATGCTCACATCATTAGTCAAACAAGTCCTCAACTATACTAGGGAGACCATGAATTTAGACACAGGAAGACCATGAGCTCCCTCACCATGGTGATCCGAGCAGAGAACCTCAGCACGGTTAGTGCGACAGCTAGCGCAATACTGTTACAGCGCCAGTTATCAGGACTGCGGTTCAAATGCCACGCTGTCTGTTAGGAGTTTGTATGTTCTCTCCATGTTTGTGTGAGTTTTCTGCAGGGGCTCTGGTTTCCTTCCACCGTTCAAAATGTACCGGGGGTTGTAGGTTAGTTGGGTGTAATTGGGCAACATGGGCTCATGGGCCAAAAGTCTAAATTAAGTTATAAAAAAAATTAAAAGAGGGCCAAGTGATCAGGATTGTTGGCCCTCTCCCTGGATGAGGTAGTGGACACTTCAGCCAGACTCACGAACAGATTGACAAGGAGGTACCCAACTCCAACCTCACCTTCACTCCAGAGACCAGGACAAAATTCTGGCCAAGAGGCGATCAGCTGGTCAGCCAGGCCCAACGCTGTCAGCCCTCCTCTACACTTGCAGTGGATTCTCCTTCTGTGAGCCCTGGTGTTGTGCAGTCCACTCCTCCATCTACCAGCTCATACTTGCATCTGGTCTCCCTTCTCCTTCACCTGAACAGCACTCTGGCAGAAGGCTGAGGGTTCTCCCTAACTTCACAACACCCACAGAACTCCTAGCGAGACCTCCAGCAGTTTATGTGTTCTGCTGGGTTGAATTCATGAGGGGACTGATCCTATGTAGCCCAATGCAATCGCCTTCCACCAAGATGTCCACATCAGTGCCAAGACTCAGATCCTTACCAAACCTCAGGGCCCTCCTCTACCTTCAAGGTGTGGTCTTTTGTCTTCCAGAGGCTCAGGATAAATCCATCACCATGGAATTCTCTCTCTTTCTCTACTGACAAACAGCAACATGCCTTGAAACAGCATACACAGCAAGATACACAGGACAGCTGGAGCAGGGAGGGTGAGGAGGCCCCTATATATTCAGCAGCTGCTACTGTACCACTGAGAGGAAGGTGTTATCAGACTTAATAAGGTGGGGTGAGCTGCCAGATCGAGTGGGGCTGGCTTGCAGCTATACATAGTCAGAGTGCAACGAAGGGATTTGGTGGAAAGTATGCACATCCTGCACTCCACTGAAAGCTCCTGCCTCGTCTCATTCATTAGTTGGGTACATGCCCATCCTTGACAAGCAACTCAGCTGACATCTCCCAGACCCAGCCGCTGTCAGACAGGGCTGACAGATGAAATGTTCCCAGCTCCTGACTCATGTCTAAACTCTTGTAGCTCACAGCTGGACATGTGCATTTTGATTTTCATTCTTCCACCTACCTTGGGTAGTTGTCCTGAGGAACAGGCACTGCTTAAGCACCTCTGACCCTGATTTCTCAGTTCCCTGATCACAGGATCAACACGGGATACAGGAATGGCCCACAGGCAATCTGAGAGCAGTACTTAGGGAGTCCTGCACTGTCAGAGGGACAGTACTGAGGGAGTGGACGGGTTACTGCTCCACACCTTCCAATTCCTTGCCCTTGTCCACCTCCCAGACACGCACTGTGTAGAGCTCGTCGAAAGAACCAAAGACTTGTTGATCCAAACCAAGGCTTTTATTAGCAAAAGACCGGAGCTCTTCACAGGTGGCCGACCAGTCCGGAATGATCCGACCTGGCTAGGGACACAACCCTTTAAGGCCCAAACAATAGGTGTGGCTTAGCTCTCAGCCAATCGCTGTAAGCACAGTCTAGATACAGTAACTATATACACTATGTACATTGGTGATAGATCTGTACTATCACACACTGATACTCAGCATTCCCACCTGTCAATAAGGGGTGTCCCCAGTGGTGGTCGCTCTATGCAGGGATCTACCCTTTGTACATTGGAGACCTGGCATGGAGACTATTACATCAGGTGGTGCTCTGCAACAAGCTTTTGAGTCGGTACAAGGATCTCCCAGTATATTTGTGCAATGATGTACATGTGTACCACTTGTACATTGGGTGTGCGAGGTTGCAGCCCTCTTTGCCTTTCTGAAGAGGCTGCTCCTCACATTCTGGTTGCATTTTAGCCCTACCTTCTTTATCTTTGGCTACACAGTGAGGAAGGGAGCAGGAAGGAAGGGAGATGCCCTAATCGCCTTGCTCCTGGGCCTGGCCAAATTGTCCATCCGTGGCTCATGGAAGCGGCTCAGGGCTCACCCAGTAATGAAGCGCTAAACATCTTCTGGGAGTACGTTCGCGCCCGGGTGTCTTTGGAAAAAGAGCATGCGCTGTCCACGGGAGCCATGGAGGGGTTTTGCGAGCGCTGGCACCGTGGGATGTGTAATATTGACAGGGATGGCAATATTTTAATATAACTAGATAGTTTTATTGTGGTTCATGTATGGTAATTGTTTGGTGACTCCAGTATATTTGTGCAATGATGTACATGTGAAATAAAGTATATTTTTACACATAAAAAGGGACAGTACTGAGGGAGTGGACGGGTTACTGCTCCACACCTTCCAATTCCTTGCCCTGGTCCACTGCCCAGACATGCACTAGTGTCCCCAGTGGCAGTCGCTCTATGCAAGGATCCACCCCTTGTACATTGGGAACCTGGTGTGGAGGCTATTATATCAGGCAATGCTCTGCAACAAGTATTTGAATCGGTACATGGATCTCTCAGTTGTGTGCTCCTTTTGTGGGCTGGAGGAGACCGTGTACCACATTTACATTGGGTGTGCAAAGTAGCAGCCCCACTTTGCCTTTCTGAAGAGGCTGCTCCTTGCATTTTAGACCCACCCTCTTCATATTTGGCCACCCAATGAGGAAGGGGGCGGGAAGGGAGGGGAATGTCCTGGTTGTTTTACTTCAATGTTTGGCCAAACTCTCCATCCGCAGCTCCCAGAAGCGAACGATTCAGGGCTCCTCCTGCATTGATGCGCTGGATATCTTCCAGGTATACGTTCGCACCTGGATGTCCTTAGAAAAGGACCATGCACTGTCCTCGGGATCCATGGAAGGGTTTCAGGAGTGCTGGGCACCGCAGGGTGTGCACTTCCTCTTCGAAGAGGATGGTAACATTTCAATATAATTGTATAGTTGTCCTATGTTTTATGTCTAGTGATTGCTTGATGACTTCAGTGTATTTGTGCAATGATGTAGGTGTGAAATAAATTATATTTTTGATAAAAAAGGAACAATACTGAGGGAGTGATGCACTGTCAGAGGGATGGTACTGAGAGAGTGATCAACATGAGGGACAGTATTCGGAAGGGACTAATGCAAGTCTCAAAAGATGCCACAGTATGTTCAACACTTGTGAAAAGGTTCATAAATGTAGCCTAAATTGATAATGAATTCTGCTGAGGTAGACAAAGACAATTTCAAAGACATTGCGAGAATGAGTTGGAGCTAAAAATACTTGGCAAATCCCCCTCACCTAAGGATCTCAAACCTCTGTGACCTCTGGCTGTGAATAACTGGTTCCCTCTGGTCCAACTTTCACCTAGTTGTAGATCAGGAGTAAATTAAACGCAGGCTTCTGATTTCTCCCTTGCTTGCTGTTCAGGTCTCTCAGAGGCAACTAGGTCCATCACCATGGCAACTGCCCTATAAAAGGCAGCAACCCTAGCATAAGATTAGTCACTTCCTGTCCACAAGCCTTCAGGCCTTTTGCGTATTATCCGAGCTGAGAGCCATTTTCTTTATGAATTATTTCATGAACGTTTTGGAATGTGGCCTGTTGCTCATTATCTACTGGCTGCTGCCGTCGAGATGTTTAGTTCAGAGTAGCTGCTCATTGGTCCCTTCATCATCTGCTGACGTGGAACAGGTTCTGATAGTTTTCCAGTGAGGAGCAGCGTCATGGGGCATCGCTCGGATCGGCATTGGCAATTACCATCGTCATTGTGGCCTTGGTCTCTCTGGCATTGTTCTGAAAATTATTTCACAAAATTCTGCTGCTTATAACAGAGGCCATTCAGCCCGATGTGCTGAAAGAGTTAGTCAATCAGTCCTGCAATCCTTGATTCTTTGCTATATTTTACAGATTTTCACTCTTTAACCAACTGAAAGTTTCTACAGATTCAGAGGGAGTCCATGAACAAGTGGTGTAACTTTATAATGGTGGCAGGTCCTCTGAGAAAACGTCTGGGTCTTGTTGGGTGGAAGAGGTGACAGGATGTGTGCAGAGGGGAGAGTCTCTCTCATAGTGTGTGATGCTTTCTGAGTAGATCTTCAATATTGTCCCTCTGAGAGTGCAGCACTCCCTCAGAACTGTCCCCGACAGTGCAGCACTCCCTCAGTACTGTCCCCGACAGTGCAGCACTCCCTCAGTACTGTCCCCGACAGTGCAGCACTCCCTCAGTACTGTCCCCGACAGTGCAGCACTCCCTCAGTACTGTCCCCGACAGTGCAGCACTCCCTCAGTACTGTCCCCGACAGTGCAGCACTCCCTCAGTACTGTCCCCGACAGTGCAGCACTCCCTCAGTACTGTCCCCGACAGTGCAGCACTCCCTCAGTACTGTCCCCGACAGTGCAGCACTCCCTCAGTACTGTCCCCGACAGTGCAGCACGCCCTCAGTACTGTCCCCGACAGTGCAGCACTCCCTCAGTACTGTCCCCGACAGTGCAGCACTCCCTCAGTACTGTCCCCGACAGTGCAGCACACCCTCAGTACTGTCCCCGACAGTGCAGCTCTCCCTCAGTACTGTCCCCGACAGTGCAGCAATCCCTCAGTACTGTCCCCGACAGTGCAGCACTCCCTCAGTACTGTCCCCGACAGTGCAGCACTCCCTCAGTACCGTCCCCGACAGTGCAGCACTCCCTCAGTACTGCCCCCACTGACAGTGCAGCACTCCCTCAGTACTGTCCCCGACAGTGCAGCACTTCCTCAGTACTGTCCCCGACAGTGCAGCTCTCCCTCAGTACTGTCCCTGACAGTGCAACACTCCCTCAGTACTGTCCCTGACAGTGCAGCACTTCCTCAGTACTGTCCCTGATAGTGCAGCACATCCTCAGTACTGTCCCCGACAGTGCAGCGCTTCCTCAGTACTTTTCCCTGACAGTGCAGCGCTTCCTCAGTACTGTCCCCGATATTGCAGCACTCCCTCAGTACTGTCCCCGACAGTGCAGCGCTTCCTCAGTACTGTCCCTGACAGTGCAACACTCCCTCAGTACTGTCCCCAACAGTGCAGCACTCCCTCAGTACTGTCCCCGGCAGTGCAGCACTTCCTCAGTACTGTCCCTGACAGTGCAGCTCTCCCTCAGAACTGCCCCTGGCAGTGCAGCTCTCCCTCAGTACTGTCCCTGGCAGTGCAGCGCTTCCTCAGTACTGTCCCTGACAGTGCAACTCTCCCTCAGTACTATCCCTGACAGTGCAACACTCCCTCAGTACTGTCCCCGACAGTGTAGCGCTTCCTCAGTACTGTCCCCGACAGTGCAGCACTCCCTCAGTACTGTCCCCGACAGTGCAGCACTCCCTCAGTACTGTCCCCGACAGTGCAGCACTCCCTCAGTACTGTCCCTGACAGTGCAGCACTTCCTCAGTACTGTCCCCGACAGTGCAGCTCTCCCTCAGTACTGTCCCTAAAAGTGGAACACTCCCTTAATACTGTCCCTGACAGTGCAGCACTCCCTCAGTACTGTCCCTGAGAGTGAAACACTCCCTTAATACTGTCCCTGACAGTGCAGCACTCCCTCGGTACTGTCCCTGACAGTGCAGCACTCCCTCAGTACTGTCCCTGGCAGTGCAGCACTTCCTCAGTACTGTCCCTGACAGTGCAGCGCTTCCTCAGTTCTGTCCCTGACAGTGCAGCACTTCCTCAGTACTGTCCCTGACAGTGCAGCGCTTCCTCAGTACTGTCCCTGACAGTGCAGCACTCCCTCAGTACTATCCATGACAGTGCAGCGCTTCCTCAATACTGTCCCTGACAGTGCAGCACTCTCTCGGTACTGTCCCCGACAGTGCAGCACTCCCTCAGTATTGTCCCTGACAGTGCAGCACTCCCTCAGTACTGGCCCCTGACAGTGCAGCTCTCCCTCAGTACTGCCCCCACTGACATGCAGCACTCCCTCAGTACTGTCCCTGACAGTGCAGCACTTCCTCAGTACTGTCCCTGACAGTGCAGCACTCCCTCAGTACTGTCCCTGACAGTGCAGCACTCCCTCAGTACTGTCCCTGACAGTGCAGCACTTCCTCAGTACTGTCCCTGACAGTGCAGCTCTACCTCAGTACTGTCCCTGACAGTGCAGCACTCCCTCAGTACTGTCCCTGACAGGGCAGCACTCCCTCAGTACTGTCACTGACAGTGCAGCACTCCCTCAGTACTGTCCCTGACAGTGCAGCACTTCCTCAGTATTGTCCCTGACAGTGCAGCACTTCCTCAGTACTGTCCCTGACAGTGCAGCACTCCCTCAGTACTGTCCCTGACAGTGCAGCACTCCCTCAGTACTATCCCTGACAGTGCAGCACTCCCTCAGTACTGTCCCTGACAGTGCTGCGCTTCCTCAGTTCTGTCCCTGACAGTGCAGCGCTTCCTCAGTACTGTCCCTGACAGTGCAGCACTTCCTCAGTACTGTCCCTGACAGTGCAGCACTCCCTCAGTACTGTCCATGACAGTGCAGCGCTTCCTCAGTACTGTCACTGACAGTGCAGCGCTTCCTCAGTACTGTCCCTGACAGTGCAGCACTCCCTCGGTACTGTACCTGACAGTGCAGCACTCCCTCAGTACTGTCCCCGACAGTGCAGCACTCCCTCGGTACTGTACCTGACAGTGCAGAACTCCCTCAGTATTGTCCCTGGCAGTGCAGCACTTCCTGCAGTACTGTCCCCGACAGTGCAGCACTTCCTCAGTACTGTCCCTGACAGTGCAGCACTCCCTCAGTACTATCCATGACAGTGCAGCGCTTCCTCAGTACTGTCCCTGACAGTGCAGCACTCTCTCGGTACTGTCCCCGACAGTGCAGCACTCCCTCAGTACTGTCCCTGACAGTGCAGCACTCCCTCAGTACTGTCCCTGACAGTGCAGCACTCCCTCAGTACTGTCCCTGACAGTGCAGCTCTCCCTCAGTACTGTCCCTGGCAGTGCAGCACTTCCTCAGTACTGTCCCTGACAGTGCAGCACTTCCTCAGTACTGTCCCTGACAGTGCAGCACTTCCTCAGTACTGTCCCTGACAGTGCAGCACTTCCTCAGTACTGTCCCTGACAGTGCAGCACTTCCTCAGTACTGTCCCTGACAGTGCAGCACTTCCTCAGTACTGTCCCTGACAGTGCAGCTCTCCCTCAGTACTGTCCCTCTGGCAGTGCAGCACTTCCTCAGTACTGTCCCTGACAGTGCAGCACTCCCTCAGTACTGTCCCTGACAGTGCAGCGCTTCCTCAGTACTGTCCCTGACAGTGCAGCACTTCCTCAGTACTGTCCCTGACAGTGCAGCACTTCCTCAGTACTGTCCCTGACAGTGCAGCGCTTCCTCAGTTCTGTCCCTGACAGTGCAGCACTTCCTCAGTACTGTCCCTGACAGTGCAGGGCTTCCTCAGTACTGTCCCTGACAGTGCAGCACTCCCTCGGTACTGTACCTGACAGTGCAGCACTCCCTCAGTATTGTCCCTGGCAGTGCAGCACTTCCTGCAGTACTGTCCCCGACAGTGCAGCACTTCCTCAGTACTGTCCCTGACAGTGCAGCGCTCCCTCAGTACTATCCATGACAGTGCAGCGCTTCCTCAGTACTGTCCCTGACAGTGCAGCTCTCCCTCAGTACTGTCCCAGACAGTGCAGCACTCCCTCAGTACTGTCCCTGACAGTGCAGCACTCCCTCAGTACTGTCCCTGACAGTGCAGCACTCCCTCAGTACTGTCCCTGACAGTGCAGCACTCCCTCAGTGCTGTCCCTGACAGTGCAGCACTTCCTCAGTACTGTCCCTGACAGTGCAGCGCTTCCTCAGTTCTGTCCCTGACAGTGCAGCGCTTCCTCAGTACTGTCCCTGACAGTGCAGCACTTCCTCAGTACTGTCCCTGACAGTGCAGCACTTCCTCAGTACTGTCCCTGACAGTGCAGCACTTCCTCAGTACTGTCCCTGACAGTGCAGCACTCCCTCAGTACTGTCCTTGACAGTGCAGCGCTTCCTCAGTACTGTCCCTGACAGTGCAGCGCTTCCTCAGTACTGTCCCTGACAGTGCAGCACTCCCTCGGTACTGTACCTGACAGTGCAGCACTCCCTCGGTACTGTAGCTGACAGTGCAGAACTCCCTCAGTATTGTCCCTGGCAGTGCAGCACTTCCTGCAGTACTGTCCCCGACAGTGCAGCACTTCCTCAGTACTGTCCCTGACAGTGCAGCACTCCCTCAGTACTATCCATGACAGTGCAGCGCTTCCTCAATACTGTCCCTGACAGTGCAACACTCTCTCGGTACTGTCCCCGACAGTGCAGCACTCCCTCAGTATTGTCCCTGACAGTGCAGCACTCCCTCAGTACTGGCCCCTGACAGTGCAGCTCTCCCTCAGTACTGCCCCCACTGACAGTGCAGCACTCCCTCAGTACTGTCCCTGACAGTGCAGCACTTCCTCAGTACTGTCCCTGACAGTGCAGCACTCCCTCAGTACTGTCCCTGACAGTGCAGCACTCCCTCAGTACTGTCCCTGACAGTGCAGCACTTCCTCAGTACTGTCCCTGACAGTGCAGCTCTCCCTCAGTACTGTCCCTGATAGTGCAGCACTCCCTCAGTACTGTCCCTGACAGTGCAGCGCTTCCTCAGTTCTGTCCCTGACAGTGCAGCGCTTCCTCAGTACTGTCCCTGACAGTGCAGCACTTCCTCAGTACTGTCCCTGACAGTGCAGCTCTACCTCAGTACTGTCCCTGACAGTGCAGCACTCCCTCAGTACTGTGCCTGACAGGGCAGCACTCCCTCAGTACTGTCACTGACAGTGCAGCACTCCCTCAGTACTGTCCCTGACAGTGCAGCACTTCCTCAGTGTTGTCCCTGACAGTGCAGCACTTCCTCAGTACTGTCCCTGACAGTGCAGCACTCCCTCAGTACTGTCCCTGACAGTGCAGCTCTACCTCAGTACTGTCCCTGACAGTGCAGCACTCCCTCAGTACTGTCCCTGACAGGGCAGCACTCCCTCAGTACTGTCACTGACAGTGCAGCACTCCCTCAGTACTGTCCCTGACAGTGCAGCACTTCCTCAGTATTGTCCCTGACAGTGCAGCACTTCCTCAGTACTGTCCCTGACAGTGCAGCACTCCCTCAGTACTGTCCCTGACAGTGCAGCACTCCCTCAGTACTATCCCTGACAGTGCAGCACTCCCTCAGTACTGTCCCTGACAGTGCAGCGCTTCCTCAGTTCTGTCCCTGACAGTGCAGCGCTTCCTCAGTACTGTCCCTGACAGTGCAGCACTTCCTCAGTACTGTCCCTGACAGTGCAGCACTCCCTCACTACTGTCCATGACAGTGCAGCGCTTCCTCAGTACTGTCACTGACAGTGCAGCGCTTCCTCAGTACTGTCCCTGACAGTGCAGCACTCCCTCGGTACTGTACCTGACAGTGCAGCACTCCCTCAGTACTGTCCCTGACAGTGCAGCACTCCCTCGGTACTGTACCTGACAGTGCAGAACTCCCTCAGTATTGTCCCTGGCAGTGCAGCACTTCCTGCAGTACTGTCCCCGACAGTGCAGCACTTCCTCAGTACTGTCCCTGACAGTGCAGCACTCCCTCAGTACTATCCATGACAGTGCAGCGCTTCCTCAGTACTGTCCCTGACAGTGCAGCACTCTCTCGGTACTGTCCCCGACAGTGCAGCACTCCCTCAGTATTGTCCCTGACAGTGCAGCACTCACTCAGTACTGTCCCCGACAGTGCAGCACTCCCTCAGTACTGTCCCTGACAGTGCAACACTTCCTCAGTACTGTCCCTGACAGTGCAGCTCTCGCTCAGTACTGTCCCTGACAGTGCAGCACTTCCTCAGTACTGTCCCTGACAGTGCAGCGCTTCCTCAGTTCTGTCCCTGACAGTGCAGCGCTTCCTCAGTACTGTCCCTGACAGTGCAGCGCTTCCTCAGTACTGTCCCTGACAGTGCAGCACTTCCTCAGTACTGTCCCTGACAGTGCAGCGCTTCCTCAGTACTGTCCCTGACAGTGCAGCACTCCCTCGGTACTGTACCTGACAGTGCAGCACTCCCTCGGTACTGTAGCTGACAGTGCAGACTCCCTCAGTATTGTCCCTGGCAGTGCAGCACTTCCTGCAGTACTGTCCCCGACAGTGCAGCACTTCCTCAGTACTGTCCCTGACAGTGCAGCACTCCCTCAGTACTATCCATGACAGTGCAGCGCTTCCTCAATACTGTCTCTGACAGTGCAGCACTCTCTCGGTACTGTCCCCGACAGTGCAGCACTCCCTCAGTATTGTCCCTGACAGTGCAGCACTTCCTCAGTACTGTCCCTGACAGTGCAGCTCTACCTCAGTACTGTCCCTGACAGTGCAGCACTCCCTCAGTACTGTCCCTGACAGTGCAGCACTCCCTCAGTACTGTCCCTGACAGTGCAGCACTCCCTCAGTACTGTCCCTGACATTGCAGCACTTCCTCAGTACTGTCCCTGACAGTGCAGCTCTTCCTCAGTACTGTCCCTGACAGTGCAGCACTCCCTCAGTACTGTCCCTGACAGTGCAGCACTCCCTCAGTACTATCCCTGACAGTGCAGCACTCCCTCAGTACTGTCCCTGACAGTGCAGCACTTCCTCAGTTCTGTCCCTGACAGTGCAGCGCTTCCTCAGTACTGTCCCTGACAGTGCAGCACTTCCTCAGTACTGTCCCTGACAGTGCAGCACTCCCTCAGTACTGTCCATGACAGTGCAGCGCTTCCTCAGTACTGTCCCTGACAGTGCAGCGCTTCCTCAGTACTGTCCCTGACAGTGCAGCACTCCCTCGGCACTGTACCTGACAGTGCAGCACTCCCTCAGTACTGTCCCCGACAGTGCGGCACTCCCTCGGTACTGTACCTGACAGTCCAGAACTCCCTCAGTATTGTCCCTGGCAGTGCAGCACTTCCTGCAGTACTGTCCCCGACAGTGCAGCACTTCCTCAGTACTGTCCCTGACAGTGCAGCACTCCCTCAGTACTATCCATGACAGTGCAGCGCTTCCTCAGTACTGTCCCTGACAGTGCAGCACTCTCTCGGTACTGTCCCTGACAGTGCAGCACTCCCTCAGTATTGTCCCTGACATTGCAGCACACCCTCAGTACTGTCCCTGACAGTGCAGCACTCCCTCAGTACTGTCCCTGAGAGTGCAACACTTCCTCAGTACTGTCCCTGACAGTGCAGCTCTCCCTCAGTACTGTCCCTGGCAGTGCAGCACTTCCTCAGTACTGTCCCTGACAGTGCAGCACTTCCTCAGTACTGTCCCTGACAGTGCAGCACTTCCTCAGTACTGTCCCTGACAGTGCAGCACTCCCTCAGTACTGTCCCTGGCAGTGCAGCACTTCCTGCATTACTGTCCCCGACAGTGCAGCACTTCCTCAGTACTGTCCCTGACAGTGCAACGCTCCCTCAGTACTGTCCCTGACAGTGCAGCACTTCCTCAGTTCTGTCCCTGACAGTGCAGCGCTTCCTCAGTACTGTCCCTGACAGTGCAGCACTTCCTCAGTACTGTCCCTGACAGTGCAGCACTTCCTCAGTACTGTCCCTGACAGTGCAGCACTCCCTCAGTACTGTCCATGACAGTGCAGCGCTTCCTCAGTACTGTCCCTGACAGTGCAGCGCCTCCTCAGTACTGTCCCTGACAGTGCAGCATTCCCTCGGCACTGTACCTGACAGTGCAGCACTCCCTCAGTACTGTCCCCGACAGTGCAGCACTCCCTCGGTACTGTACCTGACAGTGCAGAACTCCCTCAGTATTGTCCCTGGCAGTGCAGCACTTCCTGCAGTACTGTCCCCGACAGTGCAGCACTTCCTCAGTACTGTCCCTGACAGTGCAGCACTCCCTCAGTACTATCCATGACAGTGCAGCGCTTCCTCAGTACTGTCCCTGACAGTGCAGCACTCTCTCGGTACTGTCCCTGACAGTGCAGCACTCCCTCAGTATTGTCCCTGACAGTGCAGCACTCCCTCAGTACTATCCATGACAGTGCAGCGCTTCCTCAATACTGTCCCTGACAGTGCAACACTCTCTCGGTACTGTCCCCGACAGTGCAGCACTCCCTCAGTACTGTCCCTGGCAGTGCAGCACTTCCTCAGTACTGTCCCTGGCAGTGCAGCACTTCCTGCAGTACTGTCCCCGACAGTGCAGCACTTCCTCAGTACTGTCCCTGACAGTGCAGCGCTCCCTCAGTACTATCCATGACAGTGCAGCGCTTCCTCAGTACTGTCCCTGACAGTGCAGCTCTCCCTCAGTACTGTCCCAGACAGTGCAGCACTCCCTCAGTACTGTCCCTGACAGTGCAGCACTCCCTCAGTACTGTCCCTGACAGTGCAGCACTCCCTCAGTACTGTCCCTGACAGTGCAGCACTCCCTCAGTGCTGTCCCTGACAGTGCAGCACTTCCTCAGTACTGTCCCTGACAGTGCAGCGCTTCCTCAGTTCTGTCCCTGACAGTGCAGCGCTTCCTCAGTACTGTCCCTGACAGTGCAGCACTTCCTCAGTACTGTCCCTGACAGTGCAGCACTTCCTCAGTACTGTCCCTGACAGTGCAGCACTTCCTCAGTACTGTCCCTGACAGTGCAGCACTCCCTCAGTACTGTCCTTGACAGTGCAGCGCTTCCTCAGTACTGTCCCTGACAGTGCAGCGCTTCCTCAGTACTGTCCCTGACAGTGCAGCACTCCCTCGGTACTGTACCTGACAGTGCAGCACTCCCTCGGTACTGTAGCTGACAGTGCAGAACTCCCTCAGTATTGTCCCTGGCAGTGCAGCACTTCCTGCAGTACTGTCCCCGACAGTGCAGCACTTCCTCAGTACTGTCCCTGACAGTGCAGCACTCCCTCAGTACTATCCATGACAGTGCAGCGCTTCCTCAATACTGTCCCTGACAGTGCAACACTCTCTCGGTACTGTCCCCGACAGTGCAGCACTCCCTCAGTATTGTCCCTGACAGTGCAGCACTCCCTCAGTACTGGCCCCTGACAGTGCAGCTCTCCCTCAGTACTGCCCCCACTGACAGTGCAGCACTCCCTCAGTACTGTCCCTGACAGTGCAGCACTTCCTCAGTACTGTCCCTGACAGTGCAGCACTCCCTCAGTACTGTCCCTGACAGTGCAGCACTCCCTCAGTACTGTCCCTGACAGTGCAGCACTTCCTCAGTACTGTCCCTGACAGTGCAGCTCTCCCTCAGTACTGTCCCTGATAGTGCAGCACTCCCTCAGTACTGTCCCTGACAGTGCAGCGCTTCCTCAGTTCTGTCCCTGACAGTGCAGCGCTTCCTCAGTACTGTCCCTGACAGTGCAGCACTTCCTCAGTACTGTCCCTGACAGTGCAGCTCTACCTCAGTACTGTCCCTGACAGTGCAGCACTCCCTCAGTACTGTGCCTGACAGGGCAGCACTCCCTCAGTACTGTCACTGACAGTGCAGCACTCCCTCAGTACTGTCCCTGACAGTGCAGCACTTCCTCAGTGTTGTCCCTGACAGTGCAGCACTTCCTCAGTACTGTCCCTGACAGTGCAGCACTCCCTCAGTACTGTCCCTGACAGTGCAGCTCTACCTCAGTACTGTCCCTGACAGTGCAGCACTCCCTCAGTACTGTCCCTGACAGGGCAGCACTCCCTCAGTACTGTCACTGACAGTGCAGCACTCCCTCAGTACTGTCCCTGACAGTGCAGCACTTCCTCAGTATTGTCCCTGACAGTGCAGCACTTCCTCAGTACTGTCCCTGACAGTGCAGCACTCCCTCAGTACTGTCCCTGACAGTGCAGCACTCCCTCAGTACTATCCCTGACAGTGCAGCACTCCCTCAGTACTGTCCCTGACAGTGCAGCGCTTCCTCAGTTCTGTCCCTGACAGTGCAGCGCTTCCTCAGTACTGTCCCTGACAGTGCAGCACTTCCTCAGTACTGTCCCTGACAGTGCAGCACTCCCTCACTACTGTCCATGACAGTGCAGCGCTTCCTCAGTACTGTCACTGACAGTGCAGCGCTTCCTCAGTACTGTCCCTGACAGTGCAGCACTCCCTCGGTACTGTACCTGACAGTGCAGCACTCCCTCAGTACTGTCCCTGACAGTGCAGCACTCCCTCGGTACTGTACCTGACAGTGCAGAACTCCCTCAGTATTGTCCCTGGCAGTGCAGCACTTCCTGCAGTACTGTCCCCGACAGTGCAGCACTTCCTCAGTACTGTCCCTGACAGTGCAGCACTCCCTCAGTACTATCCATGACAGTGCAGCGCTTCCTCAGTACTGTCCCTGACAGTGCAGCACTCTCTCGGTACTGTCCCCGACAGTGCAGCACTCCCTCAGTATTGTCCCTGACAGTGCAGCACTCACTCAGTACTGTCCCCGACAGTGCAGCACTCCCTCAGTACTGTCCCTGACAGTGCAACACTTCCTCAGTACTGTCCCTGACAGTGCAGCTCTCGCTCAGTACTGTCCCTGACAGTGCAGCACTTCCTCAGTACTGTCCCTGACAGTGCAGCGCTTCCTCAGTTCTGTCCCTGACAGTGCAGCGCTTCCTCAGTACTGTCCCTGACAGTGCAGCGCTTCCTCAGTACTGTCCCTGACAGTGCAGCACTTCCTCAGTACTGTCCCTGACAGTGCAGCGCTTCCTCAGTACTGTCCCTGACAGTGCAGCACTCCCTCGGTACTGTACCTGACAGTGCAGCACTCCCTCGGTACTGTAGCTGACAGTGCAGACTCCCTCAGTATTGTCCCTGGCAGTGCAGCACTTCCTGCAGTACTGTCCCCGACAGTGCAGCACTTCCTCAGTACTGTCCCTGACAGTGCAGCACTCCCTCAGTACTATCCATGACAGTGCAGCGCTTCCTCAATACTGTCTCTGACAGTGCAGCACTCTCTCGGTACTGTCCCCGACAGTGCAGCACTCCCTCAGTATTGTCCCTGACAGTGCAGCACTTCCTCAGTACTGTCCCTGACAGTGCAGCTCTACCTCAGTACTGTCCCTGACAGTGCAGCACTCCCTCAGTACTGTCCCTGACAGTGCAGCACTCCCTCAGTACTGTCCCTGACAGTGCAGCACTCCCTCAGTACTGTCCCTGACATTGCAGCACTTCCTCAGTACTGTCCCTGACAGTGCAGCTCTTCCTCAGTACTGTCCCTGACAGTGCAGCACTCCCTCAGTACTGTCCCTGACAGTGCAGCACTCCCTCAGTACTATCCCTGACAGTGCAGCACTCCCTCAGTACTGTCCCTGACAGTGCAGCACTTCCTCAGTTCTGTCCCTGACAGTGCAGCGCTTCCTCAGTACTGTCCCTGACAGTGCAGCACTTCCTCAGTACTGTCCCTGACAGTGCAGCACTCCCTCAGTACTGTCCATGACAGTGCAGCGCTTCCTCAGTACTGTCCCTGACAGTGCAGCGCTTCCTCAGTACTGTCCCTGACAGTGCAGCACTCCCTCGGCACTGTACCTGACAGTGCAGCACTCCCTCAGTACTGTCCCCGACAGTGCGGCACTCCCTCGGTACTGTACCTGACAGTCCAGAACTCCCTCAGTATTGTCCCTGGCAGTGCAGCACTTCCTGCAGTACTGTCCCCGACAGTGCAGCACTTCCTCAGTACTGTCCCTGACAGTGCAGCACTCCCTCAGTACTATCCATGACAGTGCAGCGCTTCCTCAGTACTGTCCCTGACAGTGCAGCACTCTCTCGGTACTGTCCCTGACAGTGCAGCACTCCCTCAGTATTGTCCCTGACATTGCAGCACACCCTCAGTACTGTCCCTGACAGTGCAGCACTCCCTCAGTACTGTCCCTGAGAGTGCAACACTTCCTCAGTACTGTCCCTGACAGTGCAGCTCTCCCTCAGTACTGTCCCTGGCAGTGCAGCACTTCCTCAGTACTGTCCCTGACAGTGCAGCACTTCCTCAGTACTGTCCCTGACAGTGCAGCACTTCCTCAGTACTGTCCCTGACAGTGCAGCACTCCCTCAGTACTGTCCCTGGCAGTGCAGCACTTCCTGCATTACTGTCCCCGACAGTGCAGCACTTCCTCAGTACTGTCCCTGACAGTGCAACGCTCCCTCAGTACTGTCCCTGACAGTGCAGCACTTCCTCAGTTCTGTCCCTGACAGTGCAGCGCTTCCTCAGTACTGTCCCTGACAGTGCAGCACTTCCTCAGTACTGTCCCTGACAGTGCAGCACTTCCTCAGTACTGTCCCTGACAGTGCAGCACTCCCTCAGTACTGTCCATGACAGTGCAGCGCTTCCTCAGTACTGTCCCTGACAGTGCAGCGCCTCCTCAGTACTGTCCCTGACAGTGCAGCATTCCCTCGGCACTGTACCTGACAGTGCAGCACTCCCTCAGTACTGTCCCCGACAGTGCAGCACTCCCTCGGTACTGTACCTGACAGTGCAGAACTCCCTCAGTATTGTCCCTGGCAGTGCAGCACTTCCTGCAGTACTGTCCCCGACAGTGCAGCACTTCCTCAGTACTGTCCCTGACAGTGCAGCACTCCCTCAGTACTATCCATGACAGTGCAGCGCTTCCTCAGTACTGTCCCTGACAGTGCAGCACTCTCTCGGTACTGTCCCTGACAGTGCAGCACTCCCTCAGTATTGTCCCTGACAGTGCAGCACTCCCTCAGTACTGTCCTTGACAGTGCAGCACTCCCTCAGTACTGTCCCTGACAGTGCAACACTTCCTCAGTACTGTCCCTGACAGTGCAGCACTCCCTCAGTACTGTCCCTGACAGTGCAACACTTCCTCAGTACTGTCCCTGACAGTACAACACTTCCTCAGTACTGTCCCTGACAGTGCAGCTCTCCCTCAGTACTGTCCCTGACAGTGCAACGCTTCCTCAGTACTGTCCCTGACAGTGCAACACTTCCTCAGTACTGTCCCTGACAGTGCAGCTCTCCCTCAGTACTGTCCCTGGCAGTGCAGCACTTCCTGCATTACTGTCCCCGACAGTGCAGCACTCCCTCAGTACTGTCCCTGACAGTGCAACACTTCCTCAGTACTGTCCCTCTGCCAGTGCAGCACTTCCTGCAGTACTGTCCCCGACAGTGCAGCACTCCCTTAGTACTGTCCCTGACAGTGCAACACTTCCTCAGTACTGTCCCTGACAGTGCAGCACTCCCTCAGTACTGTCCCTGACAGTGCAGCACTCCCTCAGTACTGTCCCTGACAGTGCAACACTTCCTCAGTACTGTCCCTGACAGTGCAACACTTCCTCAGTACTGTCCCTGACAGTGCAGCTCTCCCTCAGTACTGTCCCTGGCAGTGCAGCACTTCCTGCATTACTGTCCCCGACAGTGCAGCACTCCCTCAGTACTGTCCCTGACAGTGCAACACTTCCTCAGTACTGTCCCTCTGCCAGTGCAGCACTTCCTGCAGTACTGTCCCCGACAGTGCAGCACTCCCTTAGTACTGTCCCTGACAGTGCAGAACTCCCTCAGTATTGTCCCTGGCAGTGCAGCACTTCCTGCAGTACTGTCCCCGACAGTGCAGCACTTCCTCAGTACTGTCCCTGACAGTGCAGCACTCCCTCAGTATTGTCCCTGACAGTGCAGCACTCCCTCAGTATTGTCCCTGACAGTGCAGCACTCCCTCAGTACTGTCCCTGACAGTGCAGCACTCCCTCAGTACTGTCCCTGACAGTGCAGCACTTCCTCAGTACTGTCCCTGACAGTGCAGCTCTCCCTCAGTACTGTCCTTGGCAGTGCAGCACTTCCTGCATTACTGTCCCCGACAGTGCAGCACTCCCTCAGTACTGTCCCTGACTGTGCAACACTTCCTCAGTACTGTCCCTCTGCCAGTGCAGCACTTCCTGCAGTACTGTCCCTGACAGTGCAGCGCTCCCTCAGTACTGTCCCTGTCAGAGCAGAACTCCCTCAGTACTGTCCCTGACAGTGCAGCACTCCCTCAGTACTGTCCCTGACAGTGCAACACTTCCTCAGTACTGTCCCTGACAGTGCAGCTCTCCCTCAGTACTGTCCCTGGCAGTGCAGCACTTCCTGCATTACTGTCCCCGACAGTGCAGCACTCCCTCAGTACTGTCCCTGACAGTGCAACACTTCCTCAGTACTGTCCCTCTGCCAGTGCAGCACTTTCTGCAGTACTGTCCCCGACAGTGCAACGCTCCCTCAGTACTGTCCCTGTCAGAGCAGAACTCCCTCAGTCCCCTCCCACTGACAGTGCACTCCCTCAATTCCTCTGACATTAAGAGGGTTTGGATTGGCCAATTCTATAACATTCCTCTGTGGTCTTCAGGAATTGTAAGGTCACTCACACAAGTACTACTGGGAGATAAAATGTTGTTTATAAAATTAAAAAAAGTTTGGATGCTGGAACCTTAAGTAAACAATGAGCTGCTGCAAGAACTGAGTAGGTCAGACAGAATCTATTGGTGGAAATGGTCAGTCAATGTTTCAGGTCCGGACTCTTTATCAAGGCTGAAGTCAAAAGGGAGTGATATAATGTATATGAAAGGGGAAAGGAGCTGGACAGGGCCAAGAAGTCACAGATTATTAGTTTGACAGTGTTGAAGCGGGAAGAAAGCTTGGGGAAGATGAGGTTATTTCAACCAAAGAGTCTTCCAATCATGTTTTATAGTTTTCTTTCATAGTCTGACTGATGAAAGAACACCATGAACATGGAAAGATGGAATAGCCAGTGGTCTAATGGGTGTGGGTTGGCCAACATTGGTGGAGGTGGAGGGGAACAGATACTGGTTATGATCAGCACTGCATCAAACCAATTTTAGCAACTGCAGTGGCAAGGAAGGTCAGTTCCGAATGGCAGGTCTGGGAAGAACATTACAGACACACTGATTGGAAAAAAACGCAAGGCCCTTATGCTCCTGCCTTGCTTCTCTGCTTCACTCTTTAATCCCACGGATGGAGTCAGACATAGCTTGATTTACCTTCACCACCATCCCACCCCATTCCCCCCCTCACCCCACTTACACTCCATCAATGCTGGCTGCCTTCAACAAAGATATACAATGTGACATATCCAAGAAAAATAAGATCCTCTGAGGAATGTAACCAAATAGAATAAATAACAAGTTTGATGGTCCAAAAAGGTACCCCTGACTGATGTTAAATCCAATCTGTTTGATTGAGAATTCCATCTTCTACTCACTGTTTATTTTTTGTAGAATCCAATTTGAATTTTATGTTCTGGGAAGGGCTCAGGAAAAGAATATTTTCCTTTCTATAAGATGTCAACACTCTCAGAACAAGTACAATGAAGTTAGATACAGTGTAAAGCTCCCTCATCACTCATTCTCAGAGCAGAACAAGCACAGGTCAGATACAGGGCAAGTTCCCTTTACTTTATATTCACATTTCCACAGATAGGAAAGGTTTAGTGGGATATGAGCTGTTTGTAGACAAATGGGACTGGGTTGATCAGCATGGACAAGTTGGGCCAAAGGGCCTATTTCTGCCCTGAAGTACTCTATGAATCTGTTATCCTATCAAATACTCCAAGCACAGGAAGAGTACAGGTTAGACACACAATAACGCCTTCTGAACCATCCCACGAAAGATTGCCAGGACAGGAATAACAGAGAGTAATGCTCTCTCTGGACTATTCCATCAGACTACCAGGATGTTTTCAACATTGGTTAGGTGTGGAATTTAATGAGGTGAATAAATGATAAATAAAGAGCAGCAGTAAACCATTTAGCCCCCTCAACTATTCAATTGGATCATGGTTGATCTTTTAGCTCAGAAATACTTTCCTGCATTAACCCTTTGACCCTTGATTCTCTTAATTTCTAAAATCTTAGTCTCTGTCTTAAAATAGTCAACAACTTTGCCTCTGGCACCTCTCTGGTGCAGGGAATTCCAAAGCCTCGTTATCTTCTGTGTGAATAGATTTCTTATAATCTCAGCCCTGAATAGCTTACCCATGATATTGGAACTGTGACCCCCCCCCCCGACCTTTGACCTCCCAGTCTGGAAAGATTGCCTTTGTGCCTACCTTTTACAGCCCTTTCAGAATTTTCGATGTTTCAGTGAGGTTAGCTTTCATTCTTCCAAGCACACAGCAGTATAGTCATGATCTGTTTGATTTCCTATCATGACAGGTTTCTGACATCTCTGGAATCAATCTGGTGAACTTTTACTGCATTTCCTCTTTAACAAGTATGTTCTTCTTCATGTGGAAAAATGATGTAATCTCACGCGAGCTCTGGACAATTACAGCAGAAATGCCTTGTACTCCATTCCTCTGGCAATAAAGACAATGCACAGATTGCCTTTCCATTTCTTGTAGAACCTACATATTAACTTTCGGTGATTTGTGAACAAGGATACTCAAGTCCCTCTCTGCCCCCAACAGATTCTGTGCAACCAAGATCCTTCTCAGTTCATGATCTCTCTCTCTCTCTCTCTCTCTCTCTCTCTCTCTGATTTATGTATAGGAACATCAAGATCCATCGCTAATATTTTTCCAAACAATCTCTGGGCAGATACAGCATGGGTACAGCATAACATAAAGTGATGAGATACTGTGTGGCATTGACATGAAGTAAAGCTCTGTCTAAACTGTCCCCAAACAGATAAGGTCAAACAGCACAGAACAGGTCCTTCTGCTATTTCTTCTGCTCATCCATGCTAATCAAGTTGCATTCCGGGCAAGTCCCATTTATCTTTCATATCCTTCAAAGCCTTTCATATTCCTAAATCTGTCCAAATGTCTTGAATGTTATTATTGGGCTTGCTTCTACAGTTTCCTCTTACAGCTCATTCCAGATATGTACCATCCCTCTGAGTAAAAATGTTGCCTCTTATCTCCCTCTTAAATCTTTCCACTCTCACCTTAAGTTTCTCAAGTTTAAGAATCATCTACCCTGGGAAAAACACGGTGAGCATTCCCCCTCATGATTTTATAACTCTCCATAAGATCACCCCTTTGCCTATCTTCATTTGAGGGAATAAAAACCAAGCCTAACCAACCCTACTGTCCTGGCAACAACCTGGTGAATCATCTCTACACCCTTTCCAATTTTTTTATATCCTTCTTATAAATGGATTACCAGAAATGCACACAATACTCCAAGTGTTGTTTCACCAACATCTTGTACAGCTGAATGATGGGATCCCAACATTTGTACTCTATACTCTGTCTATTAGGAATGCCAATGCCAAATGCCCTCTTCAACAACTAGTTACCACTTTCAAGGAACTGTACATTAGCAGCCCTAAGTCTCTCTGTTCTTCAACACTCTCCAAGGGCCTACCACTCATGATGCAAATCCCACTCTGGTACAGCACAGATACAGCACTGTTACATACAGAATGAAGTTCCCTCTATTCTTCCCTACCAAATGCTCCCAGGCCAGGTACAGAACAAGTCAGACATAAGCAAAAGTTTTAAAAAAATAACAACTCAAATAGTATTGAAGAATTTCATTTTAATATGACTAATATCCAGTCATATAAACAAATTGTAAAATATATTTGGATCTGTCCCCTTTACCTTCTATACAGCCTAAGCCAGATCTTAGCAGAGAAGACTGACAGAATATTTGCTTTTCTTAAGGTTTAATGTCTAGCTAAGTATGTATGCAATAATGTTTGTGAGGGTACATGAGGAACAGGTGCTGCTCTTTCCCCCATCAAGCATGTTTTACAAGCTAGTGAGGGCCTTCACATAGTGTTAGAAGAATCACACAGATTTTCCATGCACATGCTGGCCTCAGTACAACTCCCTGCATTAGTGGAGATTCTCGGATGAGGCTTGATTTTCCAAGAAGCCATGACTTAAAGTATTGGCACTGTTTACTTCTTTGTAAGCTTTATATAAAATCTCACATCATCATCTAGTTTGCCAACTGAAGAAAATGCTAAAGAATATTTTTTTGGTTGGGGGGGGGCGGTGGAGAAATCCCAATGGCTATTCTCAAAATAATTTTCTATTTATATTCCCTCATATGCTTTTCCCAAACTACAGACCCATAATTTCACCTCCCATTCCCCAGCTCTTCCTTTTGTCCCTCTCATTGCCTCTGCCTACCATCATGGGTATGTAATTCTCTGCTCCTTTGTTATTAATAAGTATAGTTCATGTGAAAACCCCCAGATATACTACCATTAATATGACCACATATCCATTGTTCCAATGAATGGATTCTCCTAACAGATTCCAAGCAAATGCACTTCCTGCTTTGTAAATTGTCTTTTATAATATAATGCATTTTTCATTCAGAGACTCATTTAAGGACTTGTACTTTCCTCATTATATATGACTGTATATTTATCTGCAATTGCACAGTCCGTTTGTTTACAGTTCTTTCTTTGAGTACAGTTCACAATTATTGGTGATTAAGAAATTCTGCTGTAAAAGAATCTCAGAGATGCATGCAATGTCATGTAGGTACTCTGTCAATAAATTTGAACTTTAAACTTTTTTTGTTGAATTTGATCAAATATCTGATAATTCACATATGTGATAATCAGAGACTCTGTCCACTATTTCCTCCTTCTCATTCAAATCTCCTTTTTAACCCTTTCAAGATGGTTACAGAATGTTCACTGGCAACCTGCTCACTCTCACACAATAGTTGACCCAAACCTGACACAACCTTAACAAGGGGACAGTGATGGAGAGTGTTGAAGGAGAGATCTACTGTGGACACAGAGAAATCACACTTTCACAATCAATCATCCAATCAGACCCATAAAAACATTAGTGCAGAATATCCTCCATGAATTGTCCCTCCTGTCAATGTGAAGTTTTCTCCCCCATTCTACAGTTCACATCTTTATTCTAGGCATATGTGTCACCTTACAAGGGGGAAGAAACCAGCCATATGATCTCAAACATGAGCTTTTGACATATAAAGGGAGAAAGTAGCTTGAGATACCCTGCTCTGTTTAATTTTCTGTCACATTTAAATCATCTGAGATTTTTCCCAGTGCTTTTCACTTTCTGTCAAGAGAAAACATTGTGCAAAAAAATTAAACAATGACTCTTTAGATAAAAATAATCTTTCTTTAAACTTCCTACTTAAGTGTTCCATCAAATAGTCCCAGCACAGGAATAGATTGAGTTCAGAATACATTTCCCACTCTACAGTTCCAAATACCTGAGGGGCAGATAAAAAAAAAAGACTTAGATACAGAGTGATACATTCAACAGATGTGAACAGGAAGCATTTCCAACCTTTGGGAGTGATGTGATTGGCTTAAAGGGAAAAGGGTTTTGTTTATTGGATTTCAATCTAATAGGTTAATGAAAAAAAGTCAGATTAATTTGGATTTCATTTCATGGATGCTATGGAAGCACTTTGATCCACAAACGTTTTCTGTAATGAGAATGAATGAGAAGCCAATTAATCCATGAGGATTTTATATAATGGGAATAGACGGGAATTGAATTCAATTCAATTGAATTTGGAACATTGTGATTCCATGTAATGGGGGTGAAAAGGAAGGGGTGCTTTGAGGCTCTTAACAGTGAGGAACAGGTGAAGACATATGAACCTCTGAGATTTAATACACTGGTGGGATTAGGAATTAACTCATGGCTTTCCTCCCCATTGTGTTGGATGGGACTCATTTGTTATCCTTAGGTTGATGAGGCAGCTTGCTATCGCACTGCAATTCTGCAGCAGAGCCCATTCAGTGTAGTATAGGCCAAGAAAGGGGCCCTCAGATTTACACTGCTGTCAAAGCTTGAACCAGATGGTATAAGAATTCGAAATGAGGTGATTACACCCAACTGAACCTGTCCCATGTGTGAATCTGGGATCTCAGCCCACCTTCTCCTCTCGAGCTCTTACTCCATTACTGACTAATAAAAATCATGTATAGGCAATATATTAGGCCTCACACTGTGATCCACAAAGCCTGTGCCCATTTCCAGACAGCTCTGATTTCACATGGAGTTGTACAATGCAGAAACAGGCCCTTTAGCCCATTATGTTCATGCTGGTCTTTTTTCCCATCTACTAAATCCCATTGCCTCTTGCAATGTCTCTTACATGTGATGGAATCGGATTACATTACTGTACTTCCTCTGGCAACAAGTTACAGATTTCCATCAATTTGTATTTTAAAAAACCCCACTCCCCTTCAAAACTCCTTCCTCTCACCTTGAACCAATGCCCTCTTTTTTTATGGGAAAAAGATTCCATCTACCCCTTCTATTTCTCTTATAATTCTTAAACTTTGAGACCAGCAGGACTTTGTAAACTACCTTTAAGTCCATACAGCTTTGCTGTCATCAATCTTCCATATTTCTTCTTCAAAATACTCAATAAAAGATGAGAGACAATATTTCCTCCTTATAATACCATGCTGACTAATCCTTGTTCATATCTCACCTTTCCAATAGGTCCAAAATCCTCTGTGATTTTCTTCAATAATTTCCCCACCATTGATATAAGGCTCACTAGCTGTCATTACCTGGAAATTCCCTGCTGTTTTTTTAAATAAAGTATCAACATTTGCTATCATCTCCAGTTAGTTCTCTCCTACACATTCTGTATTCCTCAAGGGAACTTCCTCAATCTCTTTTCCTTACTTGAGATTTCCTTCTTGAGTTCTCTCCTATTTTGCTTGAGAGACTCCTTGTTCTCAGTTGCCTACTGTGTTTCTTTTTTCTCCTCATCACACCATCAATCTCCTGTATCGTCCATAGTTCCCTAATCTTAAGGACTTTGCTTTTAATGCTTACTTGGAAATTCTGGCCCTGAATGCTTACTTTGAAAGATTCCCATTTGGCAGACTTCATTTTACCCACAAGCATTCGCTCCTGATCTCTTTTTGCCAGGTCCTCTCTTACATTACTGAAATCAGCCTTCCCCCAAACTTAGGGCAACATGTACTAAAAACTCTGCTTTCCCTCCTTCCTCAGATTATCATTACAGCTGGCATCCAAGAGGCATTGTATCATTCTGGAGTCTCACTCTTGGCCCCAGAAGTGTTGTCTGTCCCCTCTCCAATGAATCCCTTGCTACTACTGCTCGACTAGACCTTTCTCTCCCCTGCTGTGTATTAGAGCCAATTAAAGTGCCACAAACATGGCTGCCACTACCACTGCTTTGGTCTGAAAGGACATTGCCCTGACAGTATTCAAAATGCAATACCTGTATGACGGGAGAATGATCACAGAGGATTCTTGTTCTGCATGCCTGCAGTTACTGCCTTCTCCAGCAGTTACCCACCTTCTTTCTTTCCACTCCTGCGGTGCGGCCAACTTGCCAAGCGTACTATCCATAACATTTTTCACATCTTTTTTCTTCCTCATTCACTAACTCATTCTCTCCATCTTTCCCCATTCCCTGCTAACAGAGCTGCACAATCCAGCCTCAATTCCCTTGCCTAGCCAGAGTTAGGCCGAGCTCCAATTCTGTCCAAAGCATTTGGAATGGAACAATGATTAATCTCTGCTCATTCCAAGAAACATTTTATCCACCAGGACCCAACTCCAGACAAGAGTCCTGTAGTTTTTTTTTCTCAAATGTGTTCAATCACAGAGTTGCCAAATCCAGATTAATTCAGCAATAGATTCCAAGATTTTCAGTTCCATAACTACCTCAACTTTGGCAAAGAAAGAGCTTCCCTCACATCAGCCTATGGTTGAAGATGAAGGGGAAGAACAAGGAACAAATGAAAAAAAGGACATCCCAATTTTATGCCAACTCATCACTGACTCACTGATGACAATTCTGCATTTGGCAATTTTATTATGTTTTGATGACAAGAAAAATTAGAGCAAAAGATTGTTATCTCCATCTGCAAACCAAATGCCAAATGAAATTATCTGTCCAAAGATTATGGAATTCTGCTATGAGGTTCTCTGACACCATTGAGTAGCAAACAAAAATGCAGCTTACTGATGTTTCATCTCCCTATTACAGTACACACTATTATCTACTGCAGAAAAAGGAGATTAAAAAATGTCAATCATTCTAGCCTGAGCCAAAAGGTCTAGCGTTCAAGTTCTCTCCCAGAGACCTAAGCATAAAAACTCCTGAATAGCATTCAAAAGGATTTGACCAAATCCCAAAAGCAAACAAGATAAAAGATGAATTTGGAACCCAAGATTGCTTGAATCTGAATTCCCTGCACATCGAAAGAATCAAAGGCTTGTTGATCCAAACCAAGGCTTTTATTAACGAGAAGACTGGAGCAATCACCTGTAGGTCGACCAGTCCAGAATGATCTGGGTCTGGCTAGGAGGAACCCTTTAAGACCTGCCAGTAGGCGTGGCTACACTCTCAGCCAATCACAGCCATCCTATACTACAATATATACATATACACATTGGTGATAGAATCCGTACTATCATATTCACCCCTTCTTTGAGAACTGACCCCAGAGTGAATGGAGGGCTGTAAAAAATAAAAGGGGGGGTAACTGGTGGGAGGTTAGGGGCTGTAGCGGTCAGGGGGCCTGATCATCCAGTGTGACCACCGTGGTGCTGGGATTGGGGTTGCTGGAGCCACGTCACTGGCGGGCTCGTTGGATGCGGCCACCGCTTCGCTCAATTCCCCAACGGCGTTGTTGACAGGCTGGCCTGACTTGGTGGGATGGTGCTAATCCCTCTGTTTGAGCATGTGACCTAGGGGAGAAGGAGTTGGAGGAGGTTGGGTTGGGCGCACTGCTGGGTCCAATCCGGCTTGGGCTAGGTCCCTTACCGAGACTGTGTCCTCCCGCCCATCTGAGTAATCAATGGACTCATAATGTGGGTTCGCATGGAGCACCATCACTCGGTCAACCAAAGGGTCATTCTTTGAGTACTGGTCGTGGCGTCTCAGGAGGTCAGATCTGGGAACCGTGAGCCATGACGGCGTGGTTATTCCCGATTCAGATTTCCTTGGGAAAAAGAACATCCTTTGGCATTGGTCATGGTGCATAGGAAGGAGCAGATGGAGTGTAGGGTGCTAATGAGCACGTCCTGCCAGCGAGCGGTGGGGAGGCCTTTGGACGGGAGGGCAAGCGTAACCGCTTTCCAGACGGTGGCATTCTCTCCTTCAACCTGTTATAGCTGGTGGTCCTGCTCGAAGCAATACCACGCTCCAGAAGGTACTGCCGCAGCTCGGCGCATATAAACGAAGACCCACAGTCACTGTGGATGTAACTGGGGTAACCAAAGATGGCGAAGGTGCTGTGCAGGGCCTCTATGACTGAGGAGACGGTCATGTCCGAGCAGGGCACAGCGAACGGGAAGCAAGAATACTCGTCGATCACCATAAGAATGTAGGCGTTACGGTTGGTCGACGATAGGGGCCCCTTGAAGTCCCATGCTTAGACGTTCAAAGGGTCGGGTGAATTTGATGACGTGGGTGTTCTCCAGACGAAAGAAGTGGGGCTTCCACTCAGCGCACACCGGGCAGGCTCAGGTCATGGAGCGAATCTCCTCGACCGTGTAGGGCAGGTTGTGGGCCTTAACAAAGTGCACGAACCTAGTGACCCCTAGATGACAGAGCTCCTCATGGAATCTCTGCAGCCTATCCAGTTGTATGTTGGCACAAGTCCCCCTGGAGAGCGCATCTGGAGGGTCGTTAAGTTTACCAGGCCGGTACAGTATGTCATAATTGAAGGTGGAGAGTTCAATTCTCCACCTAGCGATCTTGTCGTTCTTGATCTTACCTCGCTGGGTATTGCTAAACATGAAGGAGACCGCACGTTGATCAGTCAGCAGTGTAAAGCGTCTGCCAGTGAGGTAGTGTCTCCAATGACGTACTGCTTTGACTATGGCCTGGGCCTCCTTCTCAATAGAGGAGTGTCGGCTTTCAAGGCCCTGGAGGGTCATGGAGAAGAAGGCTACCGGCCGACCGGCCTGGTTCAAAGTGACTGCCAGTGCAAAATCGGATGTATCGCTCTCTACTTTGTATGGAATGGATTCATTGATGGCGTGCAGCGTTGCAGCGGCAATGTCCAATTTGATGCGGTCAAAGGCTTCGGTTGACAGGGAAAGGAGGTGGTCTTGATAAGTGGCCATGCCTTGTCGACATAGTGTTGAACCCATTGGGCATAACACGAAAAGAAGCCCAGGCAGCGTCTGAGTGCCTTTTGGGTGTGCGGGGGGCAAGTCCATGAGGGGATGCGTGCGGTCAGGGTCTGGCATTACCACCCCGTTCACCACCACACAACCTAGAATTGTGAGCCAAGTGCTCCGGAAGACACATTTGTCAAAATTGTAGGTTGAGTTCAGCCGAATCGCAGTCTGAAAAAATTTCTCAAAGTTGGCATCATGGTCCTGCATGTCATGGCCGCAGATGGTGACATTGTCCAGATACGGAAAAGTAGCTGTCAGCCCATTCTGGTCTACCAGAAAACCGCGACACCATTCTTGACCCCAAAGGGTACCCTGAGGAATTGATATAGTTGCTTGTTTGCTTCGAAGGTCATGAAAAGTCGGTCTTCTTGGCGGATCGGGAGCTGGTGATAGGCCGAATGTAAGTCAATGGTGGAGAATACACGATATTGGATGATCTGATTCATCACATCCGTGATCTGTGGGAGGGGGTACGTATCCAGAAGCGTGAAGCGGTTGACTGTCTGGGTGTAGTCAACCACCATCCGCAGCTTCTCCCTGTTTTTAACCACCACCACCTGGGCCCTCCAGGGACTTGAGCTGGGTTCGATAATGCCCTCCTTCAGCAGTCTGCGCACCTCGCCTGTGATGAATTTCTTGTCTTTGTAACTATACTGCCAGCTTTTGGTGTCCACTGGTTTCCAGCTAGGGGTGAGGTGTGCGAAGAGTGCTGGAGGAGCGACCCGGAGGGTGGAGAGGCTACAAGTGAGGCACCGGGGCTGGTGATATGGGCTGTCGCTGGCAGGAGGCCTCCGAGGTGGAGTGGTTACAGATAGAGAGTGGGTCGTGGGTCATGGCCCCCCCCCCCCCCTCCCCATAGTGCAGGGAAACAGTTTGGAACTGGCACTAAAAATCCAGTCCCAGCAATATGGGAGCGCACAGTTGGGGGAGGACTAACAGTTTAATATCGGTAAATATGATGCCCTGGACTTTCAGGGTCACCATGCAATACACCTTTACCCCAGTCGAGTGTGATCTGGTCGCCAATGAAATCTTCTGGTTAGTGGGAAGAATGAGCAGTCCGCAATGGTGGGCCAGGTCTGGACGGATAAAACTCTCAGTGACCCCTAGTCAAATAAGCAATTGGTATGGTGTCCATGCACTTTAATCAGTTCCATTGCTTTTGTAAAGGGATGGGGGCAGTCTTGGTCCAGTGTCACTGATGCAGAGACCTGTGCTGGGAACAGTGGAGTCTTATGTGATGATGTCACGCAGCGTTGGGCCTGAAGTGCACTACGTGTGCGTGGTGATGTCATAGAAGCAGTCGGGCTGGAGCTGTCAGCATCGAGGAGCTGGGGCTGCTGCCTGCAGCCTGCTGGGGGTGTCAGCCAGCCAACGGTAAGTGCTGGGGGCTCGCTGCTTGCAGTCGGTGGTGGTGGGGCGGTCAGACGGGCAGTCATTGGCGGTAGCAGCGGTGGGTACTAAGTCGGTAGCGTCGGCGGGTACCAGGTCAGCAGCGACGGTGGCAGTGTCAGTAGCGGCGGCCGCGGCGGCGGGTACTTGGTTGGCAGTGTCGGTGGCGGCGGGTCCCTGGTTGGCAGTGGCGGTAGCAGCAGTGGCGGTGGCGGGTACCTGGTTGGCAGCATCAGTAGCAGTGATGGCGGCGGCAGCGGTCGTTGAAGTCAGGCCTTGGGCCTGGGTGGTTGTTGATCCGTGTGGGAGGTCCAAGCAGGCCAACGTCATCATGGCGAGGATGGTCTGTACTTTCTGCGCTCGGCGTCTGTCCCGTGACGTCAGGCACTGACGCGCGGTGGAAACCTCACTCTCATTGGATGAGAGCTCTGAAGAAGAGATGTTTGAATGGGAGGGTGACGATTGGTCCTCACACAAGGCACTGTGTTTGATGGTGGCCATTTTGGAGTGACAGACTACAGCAAAGTGGCCATTTTTAAGGCACTTCTAGCACCTGGCTTTCCTTGCCAGACACTGAGACCTGCTGTGCTTATCCCTCCCACAGAAGTAGCACTTCAGGGTCGCATCAGGCAGTGTAGCGGTGTAGCGGTGGCCAACTGGCCATCGGTGGGCCGTGGGGTAGTAGGGATGGCATCCTACTCACTTCATAGCGTGGGTCCTGCCCTGAGAGTAAGCGTCCATACTAAGACTGCATCCTCCATTGTCTCTGCGATCCAGATCACGTCCTCTAGGTTTTCTCCCCCGTGCTCTAGCAGGCGCTGCCTCACCTCATTCAGACCCCAGCCACATAAGCATCCCGAATGAGATCGTCGGTGGTCTCAGCAGCAATTCTGTCTAAGCAAGCACAGGCTCTGCCCAGCTTGTCTATAAGCTCTATAGGACTCACCAGGCAGTTTCCTCTTGGTCGCTAGTTTGTACCGGGCGTAGACCCTGTTTACCGGTCGCTTGTAGAGTCCTTTCAACATCTTCATGGCTGCGGCATAAGTGACTGCATCCTGGATGCTCTCATAGACTCTCAGGGACACCATAGACATCAGTACTAGTAGTCGATGGCCGTCCTCCTCCACGGCAGGGTCAGAGAGTTGTAGGTAAGCTTCGAAACACCTCACCCAGTGCTTAAAGTCATTCGAAGCTGTAGCCGACTGCGGGTTGATGTTGGGGCGTTCCGGTCGCAGCATGTGCTCCATCCCTTGAAAACTTTCAAATTAATAAAATTGTAGTACACGTCGAAAGAATCAAAGGCTTGTTGATCCAAACCAAGGCTTTTATTAATGAGAAGACTGGAGTGTATCTCATGTAGGTCGACCAGTCCAGAATTATCTGGGTCTGGCTAGGAACAAGCCTTTAAGACCTGCCTGTAGGCATGGCTATGCTCTCAACCAATCACGACCATCTTATACCACAATATATACATATGCACAATGGTGATAGAATCCGTACTAGCACGCCCTAAAAAAACAGTTTCATGCAAGCCTTAAATGTGGCCTTGGACAACTCTTTGCTCCCAACAGGGGCCTTGAGGAAACACCAAGAAAACTCGATGGGAACTTGAAACACAGCACTGCCTTATGATCATGGAGGAAAGGGTGGATGTTAGCAGGCTGACGTTACAGAAATATGGTCACAACAGATCATTCTTCCAGCATCAATGCAATCCAAAACACATCAACTTGATAACTGCATTTTCTTCTCAATCCAATCTTTCTTTCCATTCCTAAAACGATGCAGTTTTCTTTTCTAATTATTCTAATAGCTCTACACTGGAACCGCCTCTACATTTATGTTCCACCGCCTGTTTACAAGAGTTAAGTTGGCTAATTCAGTGGCAATCTCTTATACATTCAATGCCCATTTCAGAGAATTTAACTGTCCCTGTGCAGCTCTCAGTACTGTCCCCTCTGACAATGCAGCATTCCCACAGAATCACAACCAGGAATCTTTTGATTAAGACTCTCTTGGAGAACTTGAACCCATGAACTTTTGATTTAGACCAGAATTTAGACACAACTGATTGCAATAATCACCTGCATTTTATCTCCTTTAAGTGTTGGCTGAGGGAGAGTTTTGACAGACAAAATTTTGCACTGTTGGTGGGACAGGAACTCTTTTCCAACCGAAATGTGTTTCAAGTCCTTGCTGCTTTTTGAGATCGTGCAATGTTATTTTGCTTGGGAATACTTTTTGTTTTTTTATCTGACATGTATTCTTGAACCAGTGTCACTGGAAGCAGATTATCTGTGCACTAATTTCTTTATGTGAGCTTGCAGTTTTCAAACTGCCTGCCCAGTGTCCACCCTTACAATCATGACTGCCCTTCATGAATTGACTATGATGCTGCAGTTATGACTGGTGCTGGATAAATGCACGTCTTTCCATTTTACTCGCTCACTCTTCTCAGTTAACTGAAGACTGCTTGGATCTAAAATGGATGCCTTTACTGTAAGAAATGATGCTCAATGTTAGAAACTTTTTAACAGTCTATTTGTTTGGCAAATCATCAACAAGTGAGATATCTCTTCCAAAAAAGTTCAGCTGTTTTGAATTAATTATTTCATTTGGGGCCTCAGTTAAGTGCAGACTTGCTGATCTGCTTCTGCACAACTGATCCTTCCACTTTCCTGCTACATTTCCCGCCCCCCCCCGCCCCCCCCCCGCCGCCAACATGCTGTATAAACCAAACAAACAGGACATGTAACATCTGCCTCTGAGATTGTCTGCTGGGAGTACAACAAATGGAATAATAGATGAACACATTATATCTCTGCTGGGTCTTTCTCCCTCGCTCTGCAAATCTTTTCCTCTTCCCCTCTAGGAGCCCCTCACCTTGTTAACATCTCTCATCAACAAATCCCAAATATACTGTATTCATTGCTATACCACCCTATTCTACCTCAAACCCAGCTCAGTTTGCCTGCAAAGTCTGCCTGTGTGGCATCCTGTGCAGGATACGTCGGAATTCTCTGCAAATAAATGGTAGTAATCCTGAAAATATTGCCTTCATTTCCTTGGACATCATCCCCTCCCCCACCACCACCACTGGTTGAAACTGAACCAGATTCTTCATACCACTAGATTTGGACCACATATTATGCACCATCTCAAGGACCACTGATATCCACTACTGTAACACCATGCATTTCCACCTATACCCCAGCTGCAGGATACCTCATCCATTATTTTATTACTTCCACATTTGATTATTCAACGTCAACCTGGCCACCCATTCTCATTCTACCCTCCTCTGACCCCCTCTGCCCTCATTTTCTCCTTAAATGTTGTTTTCCAGAAACACAACAATCTTGAGAGACTTACATAAAATACAGAGAAAAAAGGGGAAAGGGCAGAGCAGTAGAATTAGTTTTGAGAGAATATTGTATGATGTTTTAATTTTTTTTCCTTCTTTCCTAACCTTGAAGCCCATTGTATAATAGTACTATGCAACTGTTTATATAAATTAAAAAAATTAAAAAGGAAGAATTAGTTTTGGATGGATGTGCATGAAAGCCCGCAGAAGCTTGCTGGATCCAGATCGGTGTCTTCCATGTTTCTATGGTATGTGCAATGAGTCTGGACTCAGCTCCTGCATTTTCCATTTCCAAAGAAGAAGCTCCTTACTGAGAAAATGTAGGAGCCAGTGTGCCATCTGGAGTGTGAACCTCACTGATGAAGGGAGTGTGAATGTGTGGACACGTTGGGCACTCGATCCATTGGAGCATATTTAGGTACTGAAACTGCCAGGCCTCTCTTTCCATTGTTGGACTATTGTAACAGATCTTGGTTAACCACAGTCTAGACAGTATTTTCTGTCTCAAGAACAGTTAGTGGCTTGAGAACTTGTACTATCTCCTGGGAGCCTAGCCCTGGCCAGATTCAACACCACCCCACTCTTGTCCATTGCAATAGCTCTAAATACTTTCCTGAGTTCACCACCACCTTTGTACATGCCCCAGTAGTCATCTACTAAGTTAGAGTGCTAACCTAAAAGTTAAAAATAGACCTGAAGTCCTCTGCCTTTGTTGAGACTCACAGTCGAGCCCGGGAGAGTTTATGTTTGAGGCCTTTTCTGACATGGAACAATTTTTCTGCGACCTCTATTGTGGTGGGTAAGGTTTTCCTTTGTCCGTCTCCCTGCTTTTGTATTTTCACATTCTTTTTTCATACAAATATTACCCACATTCCATTGCCCACACACTGCCCTGGCACCATCTGTTTCCATGAACAACAAGGACAGGATTTCTCTTGTTCTCACCTGCCACTCCATCAACCTGTGTCTAACATGTCCTCCTCTGCCATTTCCACCACCTACTACCTGATCCCACAACTAGACACATATTCCCCTCTCCTCCCTTCTCCACCTTCTGCAGGGGCCACTTCCTGCATGACTCTCTTGTCCACTCTTCCCTCCCTACCAATTGCCCCCTTGGCATCACCCCTGTGACCGCAGGAGATGCTTCACTTGTACCCACACCTCCTCCCTCACCACCATTCAGAGACCCAAGCAGTCCTTCCAAGTGAAGCAACATTTCACTTGTGAATCTGCAAGAGTCATCTACGGCATCCGGCAATCCCGCTGTGGCCTCCTCTACATCAGAGAGACTGGGGACACTGGGAGATCACTTTGTTGACCACCTTGGCTCTGTCTGCTGCAATAGCATGGATCTCCCAGAGGCCACTCATTTCATGTCTGTTCATGGTCTCATGCACTGCCAGACTGAGACCACCCACAAATTTGAGGAACAATACCTCATCTTCCATCTGGGCACCCTCCAACTGGATGGCATTAATATTGATTTTAGTTTCTGTTAAACACCCCTCCCCCATATTCTTCTCATTATCACCATTCCCCCAGTTCATTCTCTCTCTCTCTCTCTCTCTCTCTCTCGCTCTCTCTTTCTCTCTCACCCCCTTTTCCCTGTCTCCTTTCACAGAGCCAAAATCAATTCTCACCTCTCCTCTTATCATATCCAACTAACACCTTTTGTTGGTCTGGACTCCTCCCCTAGCCAGTCAGTCTTTATTCTGACGCCTTCATGTTCTTTGCTTATTCCTTGAAGTAGGGTCCAAGCCTGTAACATTGGTAATATATCTTTACCTCCTATGGACTCTGCAAAACTGGCTGAGTTCCTCCAGCATTTCTGTGTGTTTTTCATACAAATATGTTCCTGGCTTCAAAAGGTGGTGGAATTAACTCACACCAAGACAAGTGAAGTCTGGTCCCTCAAACGTAAACTGTTATTCGAAAAGATCTTGGCTAGCCAAAGCTTGAACTCTATCTAGTCAGCTTCCTCAATATACCTGTCCAACAAAAAGAAAATAATCTCAGCTCTGAAAATGTTGACTGACCTCCTGCCTTGACAGTATTTTACACAGAGAGAGTGCGAGGTGGCCACTTCCCTTTGTGTGAAAAGGTGCTTCCTGACATCATACCTAAATGTCTTGTTCTAATTTCAAGGTTATCCCCCTTCACTCTGAATCATGCAATTCTGTGAAAACCAGTTTTCATAACTCTGTTACAACCAGTACCATTTTAGTGAGCCTGCACTGCACCACCTTCAAGGACATCTTCTCCCTGAATGAAATACCATTATTCCATGGAAATCTAAGCAGAGTCGCGATAACCACAACACAACTTCCAAAGCTTTCAATGTTGGCCACATTGAGAGAAAAACCAACATTCCCTTAGATTTATAATGATTTTGTCTTCTAAATCTTCACAGCTTCTACCTTCTCAACATTAGGCCAACTATTCGTGTATATATGTTCTCTACCTTTCACAAGTGTGGACCATCTAACACTTCACTGAATGCCATCTGCCATAGTCTAGTTCACTCAATTTCTTTATTTCCCTTTGAAATGTTCTGCTCTCCTCTACACCTGTATTTCCTAACTTAATGCCATCAACAAACTTTGATGGACAGCTCTCTAAGTTGTCATTCCAGATAATGATCAGTGATTCTCTCCAGGACCATACAAAGGCCGAAGGCAAGCCAAGACTGCATTTCAAATGCTGGAATATATCAATCCTTTTACCTTTTGTCAGACAAGCAAATTGATGGACTTGTCTAGATAGAGTTCAGGCATCGGCTAGCCAAGATATTTATGATTGCCTACTTCTACTCCTCTTTTGTTCTTGGTCTGAGTTCAATTTGCCAACTTTGGGATCTATATACGTGAAAGAGACGATGAATGTTAAAAAGCAAATGCAGGGAAACTTCAACAACCACAATACCTAACCTTTTACCTTCATTAAGGAAGATACACAGAACATTCTGGAAATATTAGGGGTCCAAGGGGCTGGCATAAATAAGGAATCGTCAGAAATTATTATCAGTTGTGAAACTGTATTAGGTAGATTGATGGCATTGAAAGTTCCCAAATCCCTAGGGTCTACTAGTTTAAATCACAGAGTACTTAAGGAGGTAGTCCTAAATGTACATCAGTGATATTTTTCAACATTCTTTACACTCTGGCTCATTTTCTTTAGGTAGCTGATGTAACACCACTTTTTAAGTGAAGAAGGACTGAGAAACCAGGGAGTTTTAGTCCAGTTAGCATAACTTAGGCAGTGGGGAAAATACTGGTTCAATTATTAAAGATGTCATTGGTACTCATTTGGAGAGGAAAGACAGGATTAGTATAAATCAGCATGGATTTATGAAAAGGAAATCATATTTAACAAATCTTATGAAATCTTTTGAAAATATAACCTATAGAGTGGAGAGTGGTGAACCCACAATGTAGTATATTTGGACTTTTAAAGGCTTTGGTTTAGGTTTTGCACAAGAGATTGGTGTGCTAAATTTCAGAACATGATGTAGGAAGTAATGTAACGATTGGATAGAAAAGTGGTTGGCAGACAGGAAGCAGAGAGTGGGAATATGTGGATCTTTTTCAGATTGGAAGCTTATTACTAGTGGGGTATTGCAGTGTTCAGTGTTGGGATCCCAGCTCTTTAAAATATATATTTATGATCTAAACAAATAGCTTTGCAAAAGATACAAAGCTAGGCGGCAGTGTGAGCTGGGAGGAAGATTGCAAGAGGCTGCAGGGTGACTTGAACAGATGAGGTGAGTGGGCTAATCCATGGGTGATGCTGGATAATATAGATAAATGTGAGATTATCTGTTGGTGGCAATAATAAGCAGGCAACTTGTTGTTGGAATGGTGACAAATTAGGATAAGGAGAGGTGCATTGAAGGTTGGAATATAGGTACAACAGGCAGTGAAGAAGGCAAAGGGTATGTTGGCCGTTATAGCAAGATGCCTTGAATATTGAAGCAGGTAAATTTTTCTGCAGTTGTATCAGGCCTTGGTGAGGCCACACCTTGAGTATTGTGTACAGTTTTGATTTCCTAATCTGAGGAAGAACATTCGTGTTATTGAGGGAGTGCAGCAAAGGTTCACCAAACTGATTCCTGGGATGGTAGGACTGATGGATGAAGAAAGACTATATAGATTAGGTTATATATTGGAATTTTAAAGAATGAGAGGGGATCCCATTGAGACCTGAAACATTCTGACAGGGCTGGACAGGTTGGATACCGAAAGGATATTCCTGGTGTCGGGGATATCCAGAAAAAGGGGTCATAGTCTAAGGATAAGTGGGAAGCCATTTAGGACTGAGACATGGAGAAACTTCTTCACTAAGAGTTGTGAATTGTGTTCCTCCTACCACAGGATGTTGTTGAGGCTGGTTCTTTAGATGCATTCAGAAGGGAGTTGTATGTTGCCCTTATGGCTTAAAGGGAATCAAGGGGTATGGGAGAAAGCAAAAATAGGATAATAAAGTATTGAATGGTGGACTGAGCTTGAAGGGCTGAATGGCTTTCTCCTGCACCTATTTCCTCTTATTCTATCCAAAAGAGACAAATGTAACAATTGAAATAAGATTTTACATTCCTAGGCTGATTTGTCCAATATGTCAACTTTTAGCAGTGAATTAACAAATACATACAGCTCTGCAGATGACCAACTCCAAATATTCATAGCCATTGAATAGAGAAAGGCTTCTGTGTTCCAATCCTAAAGGCAGATCCCAGGGACTGGGATTTTGTTTTCAAGCTGGCCAAGCCTCCTCAGAAGGTTAAATTGTCAAAGAGATTATCTCTCGCATTCTTGATCTGAGTAACATTGGCCCACTCAACCTCTCTTCATGGGAGTGCCTCTTTATCTAAGGAAATAATTTTGCTCTTGAAAGGGGACAAGTACATTCTCCGAGGTAAGGAGATCAAGACCAGGCAGACTTCTGTGTATTTTTACCAAAGGTGGCCAGTTGTCGTAGGTCTTCCAAATTCTCCTAATGAAGGCTGGCACAGCATTTGCAATTTTAATTGCTCATTGAATCTGCAAATTAATTTTGATTCTGGTAAAAAGGACAAATCCAAATGCACACAAAAAAATTCACAGTCACTTTTTTTGTACATAAAAATAATGTGTTATTTGGTTCTTCCTGCATTTCACCATCTTCTACCTTCTTACTGAATTTAGTCCTGTGGCTAATCAATTTCTGCTGCACTGCCTCCAAAACAAGTTTCGGCAGAGAGAAGATAGAAATTACACACAGCACTTCATCAAAGCCCTGTACAACTGGAGACAGTAAATGGAGATAGGCTTCTTTCATAATGCAGATTATTAAGGTGAGATAGGTCATCCATTTGGTGTTTCTACCAAGTGGACTTTTTATGTGGGCTTGTTTTTTTTTCCACTCATCTCATTACAGAAGACGAGTTTGTTGATGGAGTAGTTGACAGGACTATGAGGATTTGATATGATACCTGTTGGCGCATTCAGTTGCCTGTCACCTGTTGCTTTCATTGCAGGTCTTCAACTGGTTGCCACATAATTCTTTAAAATGCCTGGAGCTGCTCGTCGTTTGCTTCACTGCACTCCACACTGAACCAGGATGTCCCCAGATTGATGACTATGGTGTTCGCCTTTACAGCCACCTCAAAGCTTACCTTCCCATGTGCCATTCTATGGTGAGCAGATTTTGAATGCACGATGATCAATCTCCTCATACAAATTATGATACAGGTTGTAAATCGATGAGGCTTAAGCACTAAGCAGTGCAGGAGTCCACATTCTCATGAGAACTTTCCCACCCATTTATTTATATTTTCTGTCCACTAGCCAGAAGATCACTCTTCTCCAGGAGATCCTTGATATTACTAATTCACCCTGTTTCATTATGCATTATTAATTGTAAAATATAATATTCTCCAGTTGGTTCCATGATGTATCAGCCCAGAATGGCCCTGAATGCTTTCCCAGGAATTTCCAAGGATTCAGGGTAGAACTTAAAGGAAATGCTCTTACCTGCAGAAAGTTAAAAGACAAAGAGAACTGGTCTTACCTGGGTATAACTGTTTGGTTGGTGCACTGAGCTGGGCCAATTTTGTGACCTTATAGGCAACATCTGCAGTTTTGGTCAATTTTCTGTTGGGACAAAGTCCTGTTACTTTCTGTATTCCATCAGGTAAAGTGTGAAGTTCTAGAATCTTCAGGATGTCCACTGGCTCCACTGTTGAAAGAAAAGAAGGTGATTAGGATCCCATTGGCACATGCCCAAGGGGCCCTGGAAGCTTGCCCCTCCCTCCTTTAGTTAAATCAGCTCTAAATTAGATTCTCACAGCTTCTCACTCACCAACAGACCAAATTAAATGGAAGTGAATGTTTAAACAGAACATATGCATGTTAAAATTTTGCTCAGAAGAATCTTTTAACAAACTAGGTAGAAGTCAGAATCAGTGAAGTTCACAAAGCTGAGAGAGACTATTTGACCCACTGTGACTGTGGTAGCTCATTGAACCTTAATTCCTACATTCTTCTTATAACTCCCTACATTTCTCCCCTTCCAGAAGTAAGGAGCCTGCTTCCACTTCCCTTTCAGAGGTGCATTCCTGATATAACAACTTATTTTGTATAAAATCTCCTGCCTGGTTCATTGAGGAATTACCATCAATCTGTGACTTCCACCTACTTGTGAAAACATTTCTAGTTAGAAATGGAACATAGAAGTCTACAGCACAGTATAGACCCTTTGGCCTACCATATTGTGCTGACCTAATAACCTATTCTAACAATCCTCTGGAATTTCCCTACTGCAAAACCTTCCATTTTTATCTGTTCTATTTGCCTAGCTGATAGTCTTTTAAAAGTTCCTATTGTATCTGCTTCTACCTCTGAAGCCAGCCACACATTCCATGCACCCACCACTCTGTGTGAAACCCCTGAACTTACACCCTTAAAAATATGCCCTCTCGTATCAGACTGGCCATCCTCACAATTAATGCATGTCATCATCTTGCACACCTCCATCAAGTCACCCCTCATCCTCCATCACACCATGGAGAAAAGACCAAGTTCCCTCAACCTATTCTCACAAGGCATGCTCTCCAATTCAAACAGCATCCTCATAAATTTCCTCTGCACTGTCTCTGTGACATCCACATATTTCCTCCAATGAGATGACCAGAAATGAACACAATATTCAAAGTGGGGTCTAACCAAGGTTTTGTATAACTGCAACATGATCCCACAGCTCGATCCCATGGCGAATGAAGGCCAACATGCCGCACATCTTCTCAACAACACACACCTCCGAGGTCTCTCAGCTCTTTTATTTATTTGTCCATCATAATTTTGGATAGTTCTAAAATGTTCCTCCAATAAGAAATCCCCCATTTCTCTAGGTCTCATATAATACAATTCCCTTTAAAGAAGGAAACACTGATTTCAATTTCTTAATATATTTAAATACTACCACACAAAAGCCACCTCATCTTCTCTAGAGGAACCCTTATGGTTCCACCTTGATATGCGAGCTGCTACCTCCAAGGACAGCTTTTCCTATGTTCATGTAACTCTATTTCAAAAGCCTTTTGAAGTCATGCATGACAGAAATGCCTTTCTTTCCATAATATCTTCCTGAATCAAATACAGCACTCCAGGTGATGGTAAACCTCAGTATTTTCTAGCTCCCTTGAAGATAATATTAGCTTTTCATTAACTTTGTGAATCATTTGATTTGATGGAAGAGTCCACAATAGGTTAATCGAACACTACCAATTGCTGAGGTTATTCTGTGATAGCATAATCAAACACAAACTCTGGTTGAAACGATGCACTCATTAAGTGTCATTTCCTCAGACCCACTCACTTACTTAAGGCCATCAATCCTTCGCTTTCTTTCAAGCTGTTTCTCGTGCACCGGTGTGCCTGTTTGAGCTTGCCAACCTGAGGTCAAGGGGTTCAAATTGCTAAGAAACAAACCTGCATCCTTTCAAATTATGCTCACTACCCAGGACTGAAGTTTCAATAAATAAACTCACAAATTAAATTAATTAGTAAGTCTGAGAAGGGAGGAAGGTTTCGGGGAGACATCAGGGTAATTTTGTTTTACACAGAGAGTTGAGAGTGCCTGGAATGCATTACCAAAAGCTGAAACAATAGGGACTCTTGGAGAGGCATGTGAGTGAAAGAAAATAAAGGGTTATGTGATAGGGAGGGTTTCATTTTTGGGGGGAATACAGGCACTAAGGGCTTTTACTGTTCTATATTCTATGTTCTAAACACTGAGTGCTGGTATCAACTCTTGTTATATACACAGCACAATGCAGTTCAAATTAACTAATTACTGTACAGAACATATATACCCCAGTGTAAGTTCTTGTACATGTCTTCTGCGTTACAGCCCCAAAATCTCACAACCTGCACAACATCTGTCTGAAAACTGCAGCTGCTTCCACATTCAAAGCTGGACTCCACCAGTGGCTTTCAAAGCAGAAAGAAAGCATGTTTAAAAGAGCAGGTGTTTCACTGGGAATAATAGTGTCTGTTTCACAAGGAAGCTCACTCGCCCAAGCCCAGTGCTTCAAAGCAAGCAGACTAAAAACTGCTCTGCCAATAAACCATTTCATTTCTGTTAAACTCTAAAGATCTCAAGTCTTTTGCTCTAGTTAGATATGCTTTCCCAGTCCTGGAGCACAGTGCTGGAGATTTGATATCAGTTTCAAAACATATTACATCCCAGCATTGCAGACGCTGATACATTTCAAACACTCAAACATGCTCACAAGGAAATGCTGATCAGCGGGGATCTTAGTGAGTTCAAAACACCCCCTTTTTTATTTTAGGCTACTTGAGAGCTCTACATGAGTCTTGTTATCCCTCACTTTGGTTCCTTATCAATTACTATCTAATTTGCATTCACATACTGTAAATCGTGTCTGAAGAGGGCGCACAAAATCACTGAAGACTCCTTCCGCCCCACACACACACACCATCTTTCAGCTGCTCCCGTCAGCAAAGAGATACAGATTATCAGAGCCAACTCCACCAGGCTGAAAAGTAGCTTCTTCCCACGGGTCATAACAATGCTGACACTTAACCATCCAAGACTGTCATATTTACAACCCCACATTTACTTATTTATTTGTATATATTTGGAGCGGCATAGTTAGCCTAGCAGTTAGCATAATGCTATTACAGAATAAATGACTGGGGTTCGAATCCGGCACTGTCTGTAAGGAGTTTGTATGCTCTCCTCATGTCTGTGAGGCTTTCCTCTGGGTGCTCTGATTTTGTTCCACCCTTCAAAACGTACCAGGGTTGTACAACAATTGGGTGTAATTGGGCAACATGGCCTCATGTGCCAAAAGGGACAGTTACTGTGCTGTATGTCTAAAAATAAAAAAAGAAATAAATTTAAATTTTAAAAAATCAATGTGAATACTTGTCTTGCATATGTATTGTTTGTATGTGTGTTATGTCTGGTTGTGTGTCTGCATGTTTTGCACCGAGGACCGGAGGACATTGTTTCGTCAAATCGTACTTGTGTAATCAGATGACAATAAACTTGGCTAAAGCTCTCTGGAATGTTTTGCTTAGTTAAACTGATACTTCAACATAACTTATCAATTGGTTCAATAACACAAATTAAACTCCTTTTCTGTTGAATTCCCACAAAATTCGTTCTTTCTTACAATGCTCCAGTCACGTGCAAAATACTTTTCACACCCACCATCATTCAGAACAATCCATCACCCTCCTCCATCTTGTAAGAGGAAACACAGATCCGACTGAGGAAAACTATAATCAGTTACTAAAATCCCTGAGATCAATGGACGTGGAACCCATACCCCAGAGTGTGTGTGTGTGTGTGTGTGTGTGTGTGTGTGTGTGTGTGTGTGTGTGTGTGTGTGTGTGTGTGTGTGTGTGTGTGTGTGTGTGTGTGTGTCCCAGTGAAGGCCAATGTGTGTGGAACCCATACTCCAGTGTCTGTCAGTGTATGTGGATCCCATACCTCAGTGAGGGTCAGTATGTGAGGAAGCCTACCCCAGTGTCTGTCAGTGTGTGTGGATCCCAGTCAGTGTGTGAGGAAGCCGTACCCCAGTGTCTGTCAGTGTGTGTGGACCTCAATGAGGGTCAATGTGTGTGTGGAAGCCTTACCCCAGTGTCTGTCAGTGTGTGTGGAAGCTGTACTCCAATGATGGTCTGTGTATGTGGATCCCATACCTCAATGAGGGTCAGTGTGTGTGGAAGTTGTACCCCAGTGAGGGTCAGTGTGTGTGGAACCCGTACTCCAGTACCTGTCAGTGTGTGTGGAACCCGTACCGCAATGAGGGTCAGTGCGTCTGGAACCTGTACCCCAGTATGTGTCAGTGTGTGTGGAAGCCATACCCCAGTGAGGGTCAATGTGTGTGGAACCCGTACCCAATTGAGGGCCAGTGTGTGGAACCTGTACCCCAGTGAGGGTGGATCCTGTTTCCAGTTGTAAGATAATGTGTTGCTGAGTTTGTCTGCATGCAAATACCTCAATTCCTTAAAGTTATTAAATCTGCCATCATCTATTTTCTAGTACAGGTACACCCCACTTTACGAATATATGAATTACGAAAAATGTGTGCTGTTATAGAGGCTGTGCCCACAACCCAAGGCTGTGCAAGCACCTCGAGCAGCTCCTTCGCCAGGAACTACGCCCAGTATCAAGGCTTTGAACTGTGTCTGTGAGCATCTGTGCTTTATCTCGATTCATACTGTGCATCCATTAGCAGGATATGTCCCAAGGTATTGGAAAAGCCTAAGATTGATCATAAGATTGATCATGCTTACCATAACACTAGACATAATCAAGCATTTGGATCATGGTGAACATAATGAAGACATTGTGTGTGTGTTGAACATGCCTGCGTCCACCATTCATACTATTTACACACGAAGAGAAAAATCTTGAGAGCTGCCAAAGTTACTATTGGTTCTGCTAGCCACAAAATGATCTCTTTTTATCGGCATTCAGTTATGGAGAAAATGGAAAGTCCATTGCTTGAGTGGATTGATGGGTGTACAATGCGTAGTGTTCCATTGAGCTATCTTATACTTAAGGAGAAATCAATCACTCCTTTTCATAAACTGGAACAGAAAGCACTGGACAATGGTGATGAAAATATTGCAAAAGTGGAATTTAAAGGTAGTCACGGGTGGTTTGATCCTTTTGTGAGGCGTGGGCAGCTTCATAGCTTAAAGATTATTGGAGAGAGTTCTTGGCTGATACTAAAGCTGCTGAAAAGTTCCCAGAAGAACTGAAGAAAATAATGATGGAAGGTGCTTATTCATATAAGCAAGTGTTCAACTGTGATAAAACTCTGATTTATTGGAAAAAATTGCCAAGCAAGACGTTAATTTTGATGGAAGAAAAGCAGGCTAAGGGACACAAGGCATTGAAGGACAGGTTTACCCCAATGCCTATTACTAATGCAACTGGTGATGCTGTTCTTAGAACTCTAATGGTGTACCATTCAGAAAATCCGAGGGCACTTAGAGGCACTGATAAGAATACACTTCCTGTTGTGTTTCATTCACATCCATGCAGTTGGAACACCCAAGTGATTTTTTTCTGCGTACATGAGTGGATACATTAGTCCTTTTGTTGAAAGATACTGTAGAGAAAATTGCATTGATAATAGGTGTCTTGTGATTGTCGATAATTATGCTGCTCATCCATCTGGGATTACCGAGTACGGTGGGAACATTCATGTTGTGTTCTTTCTGCTGAATACGACGTCATTTCTGCAACCGTGTATGGGATCTGAGGTATGGGATATACACACTGACCCTCACTGGGGTACAACTTCCACACACACTGACCAAGGCCTAATAGCTACAATTAAGGCTTACCACATGCAAAGTGTGATGAGTTTTGTTTTAAGACCCCTTGACAGAAAGGGCAACTCCAAAGCATCTTTGCAAAAGATCAGGAAAGACTACAATATAAAATTGGCAATCAGAAATAGCCTCGATGAGAAATGGCAATTTGAGGAAACTGTGTCCCGAAGCAGAGAATGATTTTCAAGGCTTTGAACCAACAACAATAAATACAGAAATAGCGAATCTGGATAAGGAGGCTGAGCTTGTGGAAGCTGACGAAGATGATGTTGAAGAGGTTTTGGCATCCCATGATCAAGAACTGACAGATAAAGACCTGATGCAATTGCAAGAGGAAAAGATATGAATCAAAACTGAATACAATAGCGAATGACCCAAAAGTGAAGTCATCCAGGAGATTTTCGCCACGACTGACAATGCTGCAATGATTGCAGAAAAGTATGACTTTAATTTTGAAAGGGTACATAAGTTTAGAGCACCTTTGCTGGATGCTTTGAATGCCTACAAAGAATTGTATTGTAGAAAAGCACCTGAGGCTAAGCAGTCAAGCATACTGTCATATTTCAAGCCTTCCACACCAGCCACATCAGACGACAAACCTTGGCCTTTGACATCGAGGCAGGCAGACATAGAATGTGGTGCAGACATTAGTGACCTGATGGATTCAAATGACGATGAGATGTCAGTAGATGACCCTATTACTCTCTCTCCTACATCCCAGTCTCCTGTACATCCCACCACCCTAACCTCCAAAGACTCAGTCTAACTACACTGTACACATATTATTTCTACTTTATGGCTGTGTATTATTGTGTATTAATCATATTATTCTTGCTTTTTAATAAATGTTAGAGTTATTTTAAGTTTTATATGTCATTCGGTATGATTTAGTATGTAATTTTTTTGGTTTGGGAATTGTCAAAAAAAATTTCCCATAGAAATCAATGGCAATCACTTCTTCACTTTAAGCCATTTTGGCTCACGAAAGGTTCCGTAGGAATGCTCCAGTTTCGTAAAGTGGGATATACCTGAACACCTGCAGGACTCAGCGATACTTCTGACAATTTCATCACATTCAAACTTATTCCTCAACCATCCAGGTTTCATGCATATACCCGTCATGGGGAACACTCTGCCCACCTCCACAGTATCTCCAGGGACTGCTGTGAACTTCACGTTAACACCTTTCTACCCTACAGTCACCCTTTGAACAATACTATTCCTGTTCTCTCTGCAACTCACCATGAGAGATTAAAGGACAATCTGATCAAGTACTCTGTTCACTTCTGTTGAATTTAAGTGCAAACATATTATGTTGCTAGAGATATTTGTTCTTAGGATTAAAAAGTTGTTAATAATGGTAAACAGAAATCCCAGTGCAAAAAATATAATTTTGAACAAAAATGGGAATTTCTGGTAGAAGCATTGAAAAATATTGAACATTATTGTAAGGATTTGCTGTTTAGACACCCACCAAATAACTGCATGCATCAAATACTGTCCCACCACACTATACACCGCCCATCAAACACAGTCTCACCGCACTACAAACCACCTATCAAACACTGCCCTATAACACTAAACACCTCCCATCAAAAACTGTCCCACCACACTACACACCTCCCATCACTGTTCCACCGCACTACAAACCTCACATTAAAAACTACCCCACCACACTACAGTCCTCCCATCAAACAGTCCCACTGCACTACATACGTCCCATCATACATAGTCCTTCCATAGTATACACCTCTCATCACTATCGTACTGCATTACACACCAATCATCAAACACTGCCCCACTGAATTACATGCTGCCCATTAAATTGCCTGACCACACTACCCCTGCTCCTCCAACAATGTCCTACTCCTCTCACCCATCCATCAAACACATTTTTAGATCTCTCCTGGCATGTTCTTCCCTCCTCTTCACCTACTCAACTTCTCTGTGCATCTCCCAACCTCACCACTTGCCTTCTTCCCCATCCCTCAATTCTGCCGGCCAGTCTTATCTCTTAACTCCAGCACAGAAACACACAATCCTTTTTTGCAGCTGTCATTTCATTGGCATTCCTTGCTCGTTTGCAATGTAACTCAATTCTTCTTTGGAGGAAAGAGATTCCCGATGTTTATCTTCACTTCTTTGACATTAGCCTTTCTGTTGGAATGTGACACGTTCTTCACTATTGATCTATAGAGGCGGACAGAATAATGAAACTGAACTTGGTAATAACCACATGGCAAAAGGAACAAGTGTGAACCAAGGAATGGGGCAAGCTGAGATGAGACAAGAAGGTGGAACATAAGAAATAGGAGCAGGGGTCAGCCTGTTCCTCCTGTGATTGAAACCACTATATAGCAATTGGCACGGTCTCCTCCACTCAAAATCCCCTTAAAGGCTGTTTATGCCCAAACACCTCCTCAGTACCTGCCTTGGAACCGGGTCAGCAACCTGCGAGATGTAGTGATGTTTTATGGTGATTAAAGCCTATTAATCATAACTCTCAGTCTAATGTGGTTAATCAATAGTGCTACACCACCATTCAGCCCGATCTGGCCATGGATTCAGCTCCACTGACCTGTCTTTTCTGTGTAACTCTCAATTCTGCTACTATGCAAAAGACTGTCTAACTATGTCTTAAATATATTTAATAAGGCAGTCTCTAATCCTTCAATGTGCAGAGAACCCCACAGATTCACTTCTCTCTGAGAAAAGCAATTCCTCTTTATCTCCATCTTAAATCTACTCCCCGACATCTTGAGGCTATTTCCCTCAGTTCTAGTCAGGGCTACCTGTGGAAAAACTTACCTACCTCTACCTTATCTATCCCTTTCATAATTTTATGTTTTATAAGATTATCTTTCATCCTTCTAAATGAAGCATCAGAGACTGAACTGGAGACTGTTACAAATGGCTTAGAGACGACCAGAGATTGAGACTTAACATATAACCATATAACCGTTTACAGTGCGGAAACAGGCCATGTCAACCCTTCGAGTTTAACATGTTATTAAAAAAAGTAATTCGGCAGATGCTGGGATCAAGTACAATACACAAATTTGCTCGAGAAACTCAGCAGGTCATGCAGCATCTGTATGAAGTAAAGGGGAACCAAAGTTTTGGGTCTGGGCCCTTTGTCAGCTCTGAGGTTTTAATTACAATTTATGTGTAGGTCTTAGAGGAGTTTGCACAAAGCAAGGAAGAAGAGAGATGTAGTGATGTTTTATGGTGATTAAAGCCTATTAATCATGATAAGAATAAGCCCACGCTTGCCTTTAAGAGAGAGAGAGAGAGAGAGAGAGAGAGAGAGAGAGAGGGAGAGAGCTGTAAGGTTCTGCTCAGATCCTGTGGGCGGTTAACTATTCCAAATAACCTCAGGGAAATGTCAAAGGCAAAACGTGTAATGAATGTCACGTATCTCCATTCTTGTGCATAATGGGTTGAGTTGTTTCAAATGTCCCCGACTCCTGTACATGCAATGAGCAGATTATTTCACTCAAGTTCTACAATACTGGCAGGATGCTTGGGGAATAATGCTCTGAGACAGGACAGGAATCCTGGTTGAGAATATGACATTACATCTTGATTGGATTCTGGAGTTTGCCCAGCATGAATCCTTTCAGAATCCCTTGGGCAATTAATGGGCTTTCCCTGCTCACTGGAAAAGAATGGTTACTCTAGTAGCCCACACTGTGCTTTGACGACACCTTGAGGAGCAAGCACTATTCCAGCTGCCTTACTATTTGTTGGATTAAGAAGAACTGGGTGCACAAACCATTTACAAGAATGATATAAAAACTGAAGGAAATATAACATTAAGAAAAGAATGTTCAGTCTCCTTCAATAAAGTTCTTTAAAATTATGAAGTTTTAATTGACCATGTATTCCTTCTTGTGAGGAAGCATGAGGCCTTCAAAACAGAAGAGTCAGCAAGAAATTTAATAGGGAATTCACACAAAACCTCTTTAACCAGAGAATTTGGAACATCCTACCACGGATGTGGTTGTGGCAATGCATCTAAGAAGTTGTCTGGCTCATTACTTCACCAACCAACGTGGTGCAAAATGCCAAAGAACATATTTTATGTAAAATCCCAGGGAAATTTTAAGCCTGGGATATTTCACCTGGAGTTATCAAACCAACAGAGAAATGTAATAATCTAATATTGTGTTGATGGTTATGAGGGAGTGACTATGAGCATGGGGAATCTGGAACAAGAGTGCACAACTTCAGTATAAAAGGGTGTCAATTTAAAACAGAGAAATTTCTTTAGTCAGAGGTTCATGAGTCTGTGGAAATTTTGCCACAGGCAGCTGTAGAAGTGAGGCCGTTGGGTGTATTTAAGGCAGAGATTAACAGTTATTTGAATTGTCAGGGCATCAAGGGCTATGGGGAGAAAGCTGGGGTGTGTGGCTGAGTGGGAGGATGGATCAACTCATGATTAGAATGGTGGAACAGACTCAATGGGTCTAGTTCTGCATCTTGTAATCTTGTGATCTTACGATGAGCAGTTCAACTCCTCGTGCAAGGGAAATAGCAGACACCTGTCAGTTATGTGATGACATTTCCAACAATAGCAGAGATGTAGAGTGTGTGCCATAAAGCAGGTCCTCTAATCATTGTACCAATTTGATGACATAAATTTCCAGGAAATTCTGGGCCTCTGATTACATCTTTCAGCAGGAGTCCTAGGGAACAGGCAACAGGAAGCAGATCCCAACCCTGATCTCTGATACCCATCTAAATCTACTGATCAATTGAACATAGTTTATCAGTTATGAGGGGATATTACAATGTAAATCTTCCAACTGCAATCTTGCCTGAGAGAGTAAACACAGCCCAGACTGAGGGTGGAGCTGGGATCTGCCTCCAAGTGTGGGGCTCATGATCTCAGTGGGTGGGCAGAGAGCAGATGATACTGCTGAAGCCCAGTCTGCTCTGAAACAAGGAAGGAGAAAATGCATGAACTAGGGACGGTCATTGTCTTAAAAAATTCATGGAGGGTATGGCTGTTGAATTATATTTTTTCCCCATGACGAGAAACTTTCGTCAGCTGCTTCAAGGCCAGTAGAGGTAGTTGTTTCTCCCCTCACAACTCTACTATCCAATGTTTTCCATTTCCTTCTCTTCAATATTTTATTATTTCCCTTTTAAGTCAGTGCATCTTCTCAAAATAAGATTCCACTCTGAGTGAAAGCCACAGGATACAGAGTATAAATACTAGCCAGTTGGCCAATGGATGGAAGGTGGTATTTGTGTCCCATAGGAGACTCTTCTTTCCATGTAATTTTCAACCTTCTCCTTCCATGCCACCTATTTCAGGTGCTGGTATTACCATTGGAACAAAGGATTCTACTACATCCCTCACTAGATTTATTAGTTGCCAGTTGGTTTGCGTTTGTGATAATTTACCACAAACCATGTCTGAAATTGTTTTCAATTCAGAACAGTTGTGTTTGAATTGATCACAAGTGTGTCACATCTCCCCCAGGTGCCTGTTGCTTATATCAGCCAAACAAGACAATACGTCCAGACTTGCTGATCAAAAGAGAATTGGAGAGTGACCACGAGAAGAGATGACAAAAGAGAGGATTGTATCCTCTGGATTTTGGAAGATCAAGAAGCAGTCTTGGGGTTTTTAAGACCCTGGTGAGACTTCACTTGGAGTACTGTGAGCACTTTTGGGCTCCTCATTTAAGAAAAGATGTGCTGAAGTTGGAGAGGGGGTTCACTAGGATAATTCCGTGCAATGAAAGAGTTATCATATAAGGAGCGTTTGACAGCTCTTGGTCTGGATTTTTTGGTATTTAGGAAAATGAGAAGGGAATCTCATTGAAACCTTTTGAATGTTGAAAGGCATGGACCAAGTAGATGTAGAAAGGTTGGAGAGTTGAGGACAAGGGGGCACAACTTCAGGATTGAAGGGCATCTGCTTAGAATAAAAATGCGTAGTAATTTCTTCAGCCAAAGGGTGTCTGAAGAGGAAGCACAAAATCATTGAGGACCCCTTCCATCCTGCACACAGTTGCTCCCGTTGGAAGATATGGGAGTATCAGAGCCACCACTGAAGACCGGAGGACGCTGTTATGTCGGGTTGTACTTGTGCAATCAGATGACAACAAACTTGTCTTCACTTGATAAGAGCATGCATGTTTGTGTCCATTTAAGTGTTCCTAGCACATATCTACAAATATATGGGTAAGCCTATGCATGTGTGCCCGCAAATGTGCAGGCTTAACCTGGTCTCCAATCATCTTGCACGCGATTAAGACCTTTGACTGTCGGATCCACGTGCAAGGTGATATGCAACAGCTGTTCCGTGTTGAAGGAAACCACCAGCAGGCGCCTTCCACTCATCAACGTTGTGGTCGTGGAACATCAGAACCCACATGGATAGCTCCCAAAGCAACACCCTGGATGTATTCATACCATAGCTTTGGAACCCAGACCATCCTACACTGAGTGAGCTATAACAGTGAGCTGGAAGAGTATTAGTACGAGTCCATCTTTGGAAGAGGAATGTTGTTTCCATGGGGTGGATTTTGCCTTCAAACGAACTGGTGTCACATCCAATCGTCTTCCTCGATGGGACAGCCAAATATAACATCATCTCCCAGATTAGAAAGGGGAACAGTTACGAATGCATGCACTCCAACCTTGAAACCAGGGGTGGGGCTAATGAGGCAATCTTCTAACAGTCTTGAACAGTCCCTACACTCGTCATTAAAAAGACAAAGGTACCTTTGACAAGAAAGGGAGAGAAAAAGCAAACTCCAATGAAGATGTCATCCTAATGAAATGCTTGGAACCAACACCCTGTTTCATTAATGCAGAAGGTCCTGTAACACGCAGGGATCCTTTAATGCTTAAAAACATCAATCACAGCTTAAGCATCTAATATTCAGCCCACTGAGAATCAGAAGAACCTGTGCGGTCAGAGAGACAGTCAGGGAACTCTTCTTCCATTGCCACTGACCTTGGAAAATGTGCATCATCTTCAGTGTTGGATGGGCTACTTCTCAGCGAGGATTCTAATGCTGAAATTCACCACAGACTCCTCTGAACAAAGGCTGTTTGAGGATCGGGTCCTCAAACTAGGCACCAAACTCATGATTTATTGAGTAGTGTTGATCCTAGTTTCTTATCATAGACATCTTATAACAAACAAAAACTTCAACACACTGGAGAGGAACCACCAAGTGTTTCTACTCAAATTCCTACAAGCAATTCCAAGGATGTATGGACACAGGGGTGCATTTGGATGGCACAGGCTCATGGGCCAGAAGAGCCTGTTACTGTGCTGCATCTCCTGTGGATGGTCCCTTTTGAACACAGAAGACAGAAAAGTACAGCACAGGCCCTTTAACTCACCATGTCTCAGCTGACCATGATGCCATCTTAAACTAATCCCATCTGCTTACACTTATTCTTCAAAAGACCAACACTTCCTCTCTCTTAATGTCAACATGCCCTAGAATATCATTCCATCATCCATATCAATCTCCTTGGTAAATAACAAAGCAAAGCAATTCTTAAGGACCTCACCCACTTCCTCTCATTCCATGCCCAAATCTCCTCCTTTGACCTTGAGTGGACCTACATTTTCCCTAGCTACCCTCTAGTTCCTAATGTCTTGGGATTATACTTCATTTAACATGGGCGCTTTTAGCCCTCTTAGTTTCTTCTTCAGTTATTTCCTGGTTTTTATATTCCTAGACCCTTATCTGATTTCAGCTTCCCAAACCTTACATTTGTTTCCTTTTCCTTTTTGACTAAACTTACAATGAGTCTTGTCATTTAAATTCCTGAACCTTGCCATCCCTATCATTCATCCTCGCAGTTTATACTGATCTTGAACTTTAATCAACTGGCTTTTAAAAGACTACCAATTTTTATCCCCAAATTCTTTATCTTTTATCAGCTCACTGGATTCAGCTATTTCTATTTATATATGGCAAGGCTGGGGTGTGGGGGCTGGGTACATATTCAAAAGACCACATTAAATGGAGGATTATTACTGCCAGATTTTAGGTTTAGGTAATTAACATACCTAATACTATTAGGTAATTAACATACTTTTATTATTACATTTCAATAAATCAGTGAATCGACCCTCTTGGGTAGAAACGGAATAGCAATTCTCCAAAAAAATACTTCTATCTTGGCCATCTTAGGATCCTTTTTACCATTTTCCTTTTCCAAATTAACACATAATCCGTTAATGAGAAATAGGTTGAGAATTTGGGCTCAATTTCGGAAATTTTTCAGAATTAATGGTTTTTAGTCAACCATCTTTGTTGGATGCAGGTTTCAAGGAATGACATAGAATAGGCATTCAAAGTTTTAATTATCTCTTTATTTAAGATAATCTTGCCTCTTTCTAACAATTATCAGCTAAATTTAATCTTACCAATAGACAATTTTTCAGATATTTACAAATTAGATATTTTATTCAGTCTAAGCTTTTGGATTTTCTGCAAATTTCCAAAATTATTATTCTTGATCTGCTTTTTAATTCACGGTTTTATTTTTATTGTGGATTGACATCATGTATTTATAATAATTTATTGGATTTAAATTCAGTTCCCATGGCTGGGATCAAGAGTGATTGGGAATGAGATTTGAATGTAACATTTTCAGATGAAGATTGGTACTCTCCTCTCAGCTTGATTAATGATTCCTCATTTTGTGCAAGACACTGATTATTACAATTTAAGGCAGTGCACAGAACTCTTATGTCCAAACTTACATTATCTAGTTTTTTATCCAGATATTGATCCATTATATGAGAAATTCAACATTTTTGAAGCTTCACTGATCCATATGTTTTGGGAGTGCCCAAATTTAGAGAGGTTCTGGAAAGACGTTTTCCAAACTTTATCAACGATTCTTAAGATTAATTTGGAACCTTGCTCATTAAATGCTCAGTTTGGTTTTTCTCATGATTCGGATAAACTTATATTGGCAACTCAGGAAAATCTTTTACCTTTTACCATATTGATAGCCAGACAAGCTAGTTTATTAAAATGGAAAGATGATTCATCCCCTACTCAAATGCAGTGATCATATGTTGTAATGTCCTATTTAAGTTTAGAGAAAAATTAGATATAATATTAAAGATATAAAGTTTTAATTTATGAAATTGTAGGGACCATTCTTAGATTTTTGTTATAATTGGAAGAATTAACAATTGTTTTATGTTCCGATGGTTCATTGCTTGTTCTCTGGGGATCACCAGTGGTTCCACATTATTGTTTTTTTTTAATTAATTTATGAGGTAACCTTGATTAGATGGAGGGGATGGATTAGATTTAGTTTTAGATTTTTGTTTTTTTCTTTATTTTAAACAATTTATTACAACAGACTGGCTTAATATGGTCACATAAATAATTTCAATTAAATGTTTTTGAATATTATAAGCAATTATTGATGTTGTTTTATCTACTTTTTTTCATTGGCTTTTTTGTGCATTCTTACTTGTATATAAATGAATTATTATGTAATTGTCAATTCTGTATTAATGCTTATATGTTAAACTCAATAAAATATTTTTAAAAAGAAAAGACAACCATGTATCAGATGCGGATTCATCCATAAACAGCTTCCCCCAATCTCCTCTCTCCAGTTCCTGCCCACTACTGTTGTAATTAGGCTTTTAATTTAGGATGTGCACCCGAGAACCAGTCTTATCCATGACTGTCTTAAACCTACAGTCGTGTAATTATTCCCAAAACACCCCCTACCCTCCACCAACTGTAACTTTAATCACCAGGCTAGGCTCAGGCCCCAATATAATGCCAAGTACTGCTTCATTCTTTGTTGGATTATCTACACATTATTTCAAGAAATTGTCTTGGATACATTTAACAAATTCAGCTCATTCTAAAACCTTAATTGGTTATGTTGGTGTATTTGGGCAGTGCAAGTTGGTGGATCAGAAAGGCCTGGTACTGTTGAATATCTCTAAATTTAAATTTAAGATGTGCATGGCAATGTTTATTATACACAGAGTGTTGGGTGTTTGGACTGAGCTGCCTGGGGAAGTAATGGAAGAAGATATGATGGCAATGTTTAAGAGACATCATGAATAGCCTGGAAATAGAGCAATATGAACAAAGTACAGGCAGAGGAAATTCATTGGAGTGGCATCATGGTTGGTGCAGACATTGTGGGTTGAAGGGCTTGTTCCTGTGCTGCACTGTGTCTATGTACTCTGAAAGAAACATGAATTAAAAGGGCCCTCTCTGGGACATGAGAGTGTAGCTGTCTAGATCCTGCTGGAGTTTCACATACTTAAGATATTATTATTGGACCTCAGAATGCATATTGCATTAATATAGTTAAATACTTGATGACCAGCACAGACTGGTTAGGCTGAAAGGCCTATTTCCCTCATATCAAACACTTTGAAATTAATTGCTGCACTTTCTACATTTTAGCAGTAACTCCATGTCGAAAATACTTCATTGGTTGTTAAGACCTTTTGCTATTCCCTGAACATGAAATATTAAACATCAACAAGTATTTTAGAGCCAGACAAAGGTGGGAAGAGGAGGGGGTGGGGGAGAAAGCGAGAAACTTTTATCCAAGAGAGGCCACATGGCCCAGAGAAACAGAGAGTACAGAGCAGATGGAATAAAGGCAGTCAGTTTCCACACGGTGATCTCATTCCGGAAGTATGCTGCTGGTTGAGTACAGGCTAACTCGCTGATCCTTGTAAATCAGTCAACTTGCAGAACATTTTCCATCTGGAACAGGAATTTAGACTTGAGTGTTTTTGTTGGAGCAGAGACACACGGAGTGGAAAAGAATGGGAAATGGTTTGGTTAGTTTAAATCCCACACTTGGGTTACTGCCCCACAGAGATATGGTACATAGATGCCCCAGAAGACATGGTAAATGCTTTTCACAAGGGAAAGGCTATCACTCTGTGAACAGCCAACCTCACCCCCTGCAGATATCATGTAATGAAGTGGGCTGACTCTTTATGCTGTCACATCTTAAAGTGGGTCGATAAAGAGTTGTACATGCAAATACTTGGCCTTTAATAAGTTGAAAAGATTCTTAAGCCCTTGTTATTTTCAATAAAGTAAAAGGATAGAGTTCAAATTCAAAAGCTATGCAAAAGACTTCACTGATTGAGCCTCTAAGGAGAATAATGGCTATTTTGGGATATCAGGTATTAGGAAGGGGCATTGTGCTTTAGGAAGAGATTCAGACCACTGGGTGCAAGGGAGATTTATTGGGCAGTGCCAGAGATGAGTAACATTGGCTATAGGGATGGACTGGGGGAGCTGAGATTGTTGTCCATACAGGAAGTCAGTTTGCCAGAGATATTCAAACTGTAAATGCACAGCTTTATTGACAATAGAAATGGAAAGGGTGTGATAGTGCTGGATGAGATGGAGCTCAGTAATTTAGATCCTGGAGGAAGGACAGAGAAAGGATCCAATCCAGGGATGGTACCCTTCCCAGTATTGGGGATGGGGTAAAAGATGGGGAAGCAGCATGGAGAAAGATGACACCCTTGGGAGGAGGGATTAGGTGTCAACCCAGGGTTAGCTGGTGAGGGAGTGGCCTGATACTGACAGGACTGATCCAGGGGTGTGCTGATCTGGTGCATGGGAATGGAAGGGCTACTCCCACTTGACTGCATTTAGCCAATTTCCCCCTAAACTATTCTTACCCATGCACCTGTCCAAATTACTTTCAAACATTGCAATTTCCCAACCTTGACCATTTCCTTCATAGCTAATTCCATAGCATTATCCTCTTTTTACCTTCTTTGTAAGAAAATTGCCCTGAATTTCATGGACCCTAAACCTTTCGACCAGTCTGCTATGGGTGACCTTCTCAGATGCCTCGTTGAATGTAAATTACCTCCACTGCTCTGTCCTGAAGACATTTGGTTACCTCCTCAGAATATTCAATCAAATTGGTTAGACAGGATCTTCCCTTGACAAAGCCATGTTGGTTGTCTCTGATGGACTGTGTCATCCAAGTGATCATTAATTCTACCCCTCTGTATTTTCTCCATCAAATTCCCCACTACTTATTTTAAGATCCCAGGTTCATAATCACCAGGCTTATCTTCTTGCCCTTTATGAAAAAGGGGAACCTCACTGTGGTCAGTGAGGACATAAAAATCTCAGTTGAAGCCCAAGCGATCGATTGAAGTGCCTCACATTAGCCCAGGTTACATCCCATCTGGTCCTGTGGATTTATGTACCTTAAGGCATCAAGAACCTCTCCTTTACTTACTGAGACTTATTAGATTTTCAGTTTCCCCTTTGCTAAATTCTCCATCTGCACAGCCTGTTTCCTTAGTGAATAATGATGAAATTAAGGACTATTCCTATACCCTCTGGCTTTATACACAAAATGCCTCCATTGTTCTAATGGTTCTACTCTTTTCCTGGATATACTTTTCCCCTATAATTTCAGATTCACCCGAACTCTGTTTAGCAATACTTCATGACTCATTTCACCTTCTTGCATATTTTGTGCTCCAGATAAGCCTCGCTCATCTTTAGTTTCCTGTACCTGCCATATTTTTCCATTGTTTTTTTTTAATTTTCCAACCATCAATATCATTCAACAATCAGATTTCCCTGAACTTGTTACCCCTTGCGTTTACTCTTATAAGAACATCTTGGCCTTGAAATCTTGCTGTTTTTCATTTGTTTCTCCCCACTATGCAGATATAGACTTGCCTACAAGTTGATGCTCACAAACAATCTTAGCCAGGTCCTATCTTATTCTAATGAAATTGGCCTTCCCCCAATTTAAGACATCTGATCCATCACTACATTTTTCAATAACCATTTTGAAATGGACAGTTGTGGTCACTATTCTCCAAATGCTCCCCCAATGACAGTCCCTCCACTTGACCAGCAGCATTCCTCAAGGTAAGGTTCTGTACTGTACCTTTCTTCCACAGACTGTGTCAAAAAACTCTCTTGAAGACATCTCAAAAATTGCATCCCCTCTGAGCCTTTTTGTCCTCATTTTAAAACCCTATTTTTATTGCATCCCTGTCGCCTCTTTTGCTTCTCTGTCTCATATGAATACTTTCCACCTGTGGTATTGAGTTGCCAGTCCTGCCTTCCCTTCAACCCAATCTCAGTAACAGCAATAATATCATATTACAGTGCAAATTTTCATCTTTAAATTTATCTATATTACTAGTTAGACTGTTTGTATTAAAATATTTTTGAATTCCTCTGATGTTCTCCTCCAGCTTGTTCTGCCTACTGAACACTGCTTCTCTGGGTGATTGTACATCTCCTTCCAAACCTATTCTCCTGCCAACTCAATTTAAAACTACCCAACAGCACTTGTAAACCTCCCTGAAAGGATGTTGGTTCTGTTCTGGTTTAGGTGTAAAACATTCTCCTTGTACATACCCTCACCTTCCCCAGAAAGTGTCCCAGGTACATAAAGCTTATTGTGCCTACACCACCCCTTCATGTGTTCAACTGAAGACTCTTGCAAATTTTTCCAGGTACTGTGGAGAGAATTCTAATTGGTTGCGTAACTGTCTGGTATGGAGGGCCCAATGCACAGGACAGGAAAAGGCAACAGAGGGTTGTAAACATGGCACTGCCACGACGGACATCATTGGACACTACCCAGGGATTGTAACCTTTGAGATCCTTCTCTTGAAGCAGCTACCCATCTCCCTAAACCCTTTTTGTAGGAGCTCATCTCTTTTCTTCCCCATGTCATGCAGCCATTCCAAGACATCCCAGGAGAGAAAATGCAACTAGCAGTATTAAAAATAGATGAATTTTAAAAATGGGCATGTGGTTGGGGAATAAAAGCCATCTGATTGATGTCAAATCAGGTTAAAAAAAACAGCATCCACTTTTTGATTGGTGCATGAGAAGAGGGCATGGCCTGGGTGGTTGAGGGTCCTTGATGATAGATGCTGCTTGCTTAAGATACTGCCTCTTAAAGATGTCCTTATTTCGGGTGCTGCCGAGTTCACAATTCTCTACAGCCTTTTCCTGTCCTATGCATTGGCACCTCCATATCAAACAGTTATGCAACCAGCCAGAATGCTCTCCACAGTACACTAGTAGAAATTTGCAAGTGTCTTCAAATGAATGCATGGCTGAAGGAATGGTGCAGGTATGACAGATGATGGTTGATTGGTGCAGAGACAAATGTTGGCAGTGCATCATTGGATGCAGGATGTGATGAGCCCCCAGAAAAGTGTCCCAGCAGTTTTGGCACCTACCACCTCTGAGCTTTCATTACTTGGTCATTCCCTTGGAAGATTCAAAGCAGAAAGAGTGAGGGTTTCTCATCCAGAAAAATCTCCAGTCAATTCCACTGACTTGATGATCAGAGGATAATGTCCACCAAGACACAGTCTTCAGCAAATAGTGTTTGCAAATCAGTTTATTTATTTTGGCACAACATTAATCTTGTCTGCTCCTTTTTCACTTGCTAAAACCATCAATGTCTATTCTCCTGAAACCTTATTTCCTCTATTTCAACTCACACAAACTGCTGTTAACATGTCAGCCAAACTACCCAATTCCAGTTGATCAACAATTCCATTTTTAAATTCTGATCAAATCCCTTAATTGCTTTGTTCCTCCCCAGTTCTACAACCTCCTCTGACCTCCGTCGATCTCTGGGCTGCTCCTGTTCTGGTCTCTTGCATGTCCTGTTATGAATTGCTTAATTGCCAAGTCTTTGGCTGCTTAGGGCTCAAGTTCTGGGCCTTCCTCCTGAAAATTCTTCAGTGCTCTATCTCAACCATCATCTAATCTGCTTCTAAAAACCAACATCATTGATTCTTGGAAAAGAAAACAGGGCTGATAGTCAAACTGGGCCAAGTACGGGCAGGGCTTGCTGCTTTGCCAGGCCTCCCAACCTCTTGTGAAGTGAAGCTACCAAGCCAATCCAAGGTCCATCTCACACATATTCAATGTTAATCATAATGTCGAGACATAGAAACAGTGCAATTGCCAGCAATAAGCCTTTTGGACCTTCAAGTCTATTCTGCTGTTCAATACAATCATGGCTGATTATCCTTCCCCGCATATCCTGTGATCTCTTTACTTATGAGAATTATATCTAATCCCTTAATATATTTAATGGTAGAGAACTCCACAAGTTCACCATTCTCTGGGTGAAGGAATTTCTCCTCATCGCATCTCAATCCAAAGCAACATTGAACATAGAACACTACAGCACATTACAGGCTCTTCGACTTTCAATGTTGTGCTGACCTATATTTTCCTACCAAAAAAATGAATCCCTTCCTACCTTATAACCTTTTTTTCTTTCATCCATGTGCCTGTCTAAGAGTCTTGTAAATTCCCTAATGTTTCAGCCTTCATCATCACCCCTGACAAGGCATTCCAGGCACCCACAACTCTCTGCGTAAAAAAAACCCCTAAACTTTCCTCCCTTCACTTTGTACAGATGTCCTCTGATGTTTGCCGTTCCTGCCTTATCTATGCCTCTCAGAATCTTGTCAACCCTTATTAAGTCATCGCTCATCCTTTGCAGCAGAGAGAAAACTCCTAGCTCATAACCTCCTTGTATCCATAGGCCAAAATCCCTGATTCTGTATTTCACCATCAGAATCATCCTTCCTGAATCTAGTTGGTTCATTTCAGTCTGTCAGGATTTTATGAGTTTCCATGAGGTCCCTTCTCACCAGTCTTCTAAAGTTGATCAAATATATGACCAATCATTCAGATCACTTTTCCTCACATCCCAGAAATTGGATGGTGAACTTTTGCTGAACCCACATCCATCAGAACATCATAGCACATACGAGCTCCTAAAATACCAGCACACATTCAACCCTAACCCACAATGAGCCTTCTTGGCTCTTGGTTCAACCAGAGCACTTAACAACGTGGCAAGACCTGTCATTGAGCAGAAAATCACAGACCATGCACCAAAGGGCAGAGGGAAAGATTGTAAAGAGAACACCAAACTGTGGAAAGAACAGTGAGTGAGGACTCAACGAGCCTTAAGGCCTGGTCTTATGAACAAAATGGGTCCAAGTAGGAGTGTTTATAATTACAGGCCTCAAGATGTAGGGAAGGAGTAACAGTGTGGAGGAAACTGATGCTGAGGAAAAAGTTGGAAAGTTGGAAAGAACGTCATGCATACAAGCCTGAATGCTGAAGTTGAGTGGAGACAGAGCGATGATTTATGTTTCTACATTCTACCCTGAGCGAGAGAATGGGAAATCTCCAAGAAATGGGTAACTGGCATTTCATGTTTTATTCTATCCTACTTAACCCCAACCCTCCATCTGAAACCCAGGTTCAAAACAGGAAACCTTCCACAGAATGGAGACAGCCTATAACCAGAATACATAAATCTAATTTGACATCAGAAGTCAATATACTGTTCCATGAAGTTCTGATTCAGTGACTCCACTGCACTTTACTTTTCAATTGAGATACATCCAATGATAAAGCAGTCAGCTGCTGGGTCACTCAAAATTATGAGCAGCCAGTGCTGTAAAACCCTGTCCAGTTCATTACTGAAGCCATGCTGAGACAGTCAGTCATGATGCACCACCGTGTCAGTGCTCGGACATTCAGTTGGTAACATAGAGAACATGAACTGGTATAGAGAGTTCAGTAATAAGCTGAATCATTACTGGGATGCCAGTTCTGTCCTGGGCCACACTGAGCAAAGGACCAGGGCTGGGGCCTTCTGATACGTGTCCATTTGCTTGGACAGATATATTGAGCCAGAGTTCAGGCACAAAGTTCTGTTGCACAAAGAGCTAATGTTGGGTCATTCAGATATGGTGCTGGAAACATGATCCAGTGGTATGTACACTGTGGTGGGAATCACTGGCCTGCCATGTGAATACTGTTCTACACTAAGTTAGTGCTGCGATATTCAGTCTAGCTATACCCTGTGCCAGTGCTGAGACACACCAGCCTGTTATACAGTAAAACTCCTGGTCTCTGGAATTCAAGCAACCGGCAACCTCAATCACTGGCAAAAAAAAAAAATCGATGAAAACAATTTTTAAAAATTAAAATAAATAATAAAATAATAGGTAAAAAATATGCAAGTTTAAAATTATAAAAGTAAATGTTCTCTGAAGTAACACATAAACCTTTGATGAAGATGGGAGCAAATATTCAGCTAGCGGAGTGCTCTGGTCGTGCTTTGCTCATAGCAGCTGTTTGAAGAGCTATTTGACGCTGCTCACCATTGGGGTGACTCTCTTAAAGTGTCTCCTTATCCCTGCTTAGTCACCTCAGTCAGAGGCTTTATCTGTAAACTTGGGGGAGGGGGGTTAATTATCAATAATGTTAATGTTTGTCTTTCAGGCAGCTCTGGGGAGGGGGAGGAATCTGCAGATGCAGCAATAGTTAAATGTTTTCAAATAAAGTAAAATCCTTTAAAGTTTATATATTCATGCAAGTGAAGTTTGTTCAATGTAAGTACAGTAGAGTATTTTTTTTGTCTTTTAAACTGTTTATTCTTAACACAGGAGTATTAGTGAAGCATTGTAAAAGTAAGTCTTAAGCAAATGGAAAATACACTTATCCAGCAACTACCAATTGCTGCAAGTGCTGGATACTAAGGGTTTTACTGTATACGAAGCCAGGTGAAACTTCAATCTTGTAAACCACCCAACCAGTCCTGGGAACATGGTCCCATAATATATTGAGTTAGTTTCCTCCAGATTTAATTGGAGGAAAACCCAATCTGTTCGGAGAACAACAGGTCAAGTGGCATAAGTGGGAGAAAAGGAATGGTCACTGTTTCAGGTTATAGGGTTCCGAGCTGAATTATTAACCATTCTTCTTCTGCCACTAATGTTGCTTGACTGAGGCCTCAGCAGAACTGTGTTTCGCTCCAGATTCCAGAATATGTAGTTTCCTGAGTGTCTCCAGTTTAAGTGGAGGAATTCCTGCTTGTGCGCGACTGACGTCAGACAGTTAACACGATTGCGGAGAAGCTGTGGTGGAGTCGAATGAGAGGATGCGGAAGTAAAAGCTCGATTTCTTGAAAAAATGTCTCTTTTCATAAATGTTGCCTGGTCAGTTGAGGGGCAAGCATTTTCTATTTCTATTTCAGATGTCATGCAACTCCAACTTTGTTTTGAATTTCCTTTAATGCTGAGGTTGAGTCGGATGTCATCAGCAGACATAGAACATTACAGCACAGTACAGGCCCTTTGGCCTTCAATGTAATGCTGACCTATTATATTCCTACTAAAAGAAATTTAAGCCCTTCCTAACTCATAACTCTCTATTTTTCTTCCATCCATATGCCTGTCTAAGAGTCTCTTAAATGCCCCTAATGTTTCAGCCTCCATCACCATCCCCGGCAAGGCATTCCAGGCTCCCACAACTCTCTGTTTAAAAAAGCTTACTCCTGATGTCTCCCTTAACTTTGTACAGATGTCTTCTGATGTTTGCTACACCCCCCTGGTAAAAAGGCACTGGCTGTCTACCTTATATATTCCTCTCAGAAGCTTGTAAGTCTTCTCTCATTCTACTATGCTCCAATATCCTAGCTCTGCTAACCTTGCCTCATAAGACATTTTACTGGTATATCTCCTCTGCACCTTCTGCATAGCTTCCACATCTTTCCTACAATGAGGTGACCAGAACTGAACACGATATTCTAGATGTGGTTTCATCACAGATTTGTAGAGATGCAACATGACCTCTTGATTCTTGAACTCAATCCCCCAATTAATGAAGCCCAGCATTTCATAGGCTTTCTTACCTATCTTATCAACCGGCGCAGCAACGTTGAGAGATGTATGGATTTGGAGCCCAAGTTCCCTCTGTTCTTCCACACTGTTAAGTGTCTATCCATTAACCCTGTACTCAGCCTTCATGTTTGACCTTTCAGAATGCACATTGGCAGAAATTGGTTAAGGGACAGTACAGAATTAAAACAGGAGGAGGCCTTGGGAAGATCCTCAGGGTGGCATTGTTGGCATAGCAGTTAGCGCAACACCTTTACAGGGCCAACGATCGGGACCAGTGTTTGACACCCACGCTATCTGTAAGGAGTTTGTATGTTCTCCCCATGTCTATGTTGATTTTCTCCCACTGTTCAAAATGTACTGGGGTTTGTAGGCCAATTTGGTGCAACTGGGTGGCATGGGCTCGTGGGCCAAAATGGCCTTTTACTGTTCTGCTTGACAAAACTAAATTAAATTAAATTGAGCAGTGGAGAGCATTCTGCCTGGTTGCATCACTGACCAGTATGGAAGTGCAAATGCTCACGACACGCAAAACCTGCAGAGGGTTGTTACCTCGGCCAGTGACATCACAGACATCAGTCTCCACTCCATCGAGGACATCTACAAAAGGCGGTGTCTTAAGGGGCAGCCTCTATCCTCAAGGACCCCACCACCCAGACCATGCCCTCTAATTCTGCTACCATTGGAAAAAGGTGCAGGAACATGAAGACAATCATCCAGTGGCGCAAGGGCTGCTTCTTCCCCTCTGCCATCAGATTTCTGACTATTTTTCTTACGTTATTTATTTACTTTTGAAATGTAATTTATAGCAATATTTTCACTGTGATACTGCCACAAAACAACAATTTTTGTGACATGTCAGTAAATTCTGATTCTGGAGTTGTGGTGGTGACTGGTGATGAAATCCCAGCCACACTTTGTTTCCTCCATACTGAAGTACTGTTTCTGCCATGGAGTTGCTGTGTTGTTCCCATTAGAACACCATACGACATAATGAAATGTTTGTTTTCTAATTTTACATTGAATTATTTCCAGCTCTTTAATACTGAGCTGGTGACAGTTAATTGGTCGAATGACAGCACAACGATGAGAACTAGGAAGAGCCTCTGAGCTCATCAATGCAAAATCTGCTTTCTGCAAGCAAGCATTGGCAAGAACCCTCCCACAGCATCACCCCTTGTTGATGAGATTCCAAGAAAACCAATTTACTCAAGACTGAGTTTCAGCCATTTCAAAGGCACAGTGGTTCTCAACCTTTTTCTTTCCACTCAGACCACTTAAAGTATTCCTTATGCCATAGGTGCTCTGTGATGGATTGCTTAAGGTGGTCTGTGAGTGGAAAGACAAAATTTGAAAACCACTGTTTTAATGGTCCCTAATTAACTCGTTATGTGCACGGTTTCATACCTCCAAAGGAAATGGGCCAATGTCAAATTTTCTCAAGCAAAATATTTCAATAACAATTGGGTCCAGAGCAGCGATTGTCAACCTTCCCTTCCCACCCCACATATCACCTTAAGCAATCCCTTACTTATCACAGAGCACCGATGGCATAGGGAATACTTAAAGTGGTATGTGAGTGGAAAGACAAAGGTTGAGAACCACTGCTCTAGCTGCAATGAAAATCTGTCACCGAACTCGCCTCTCCTGCACAACAACCCGGCGAACTGCTGTGCAAGAATGCTCTGCTTCCCCACCCCCACGTGTTGTACATCCCAGGAGACATCACCAGCCGAGCGCTTCCCAGCCAGAAATGTTATTTCGGCTGAGCAGCAGATCCGATCCAGGGAGTCCACAGTCATTCACTGCCCGGCGATCTCAAGTCAGAAGGATCAACATTCATAACCAGACTCCTCGGAACACCCCGACCTTCGACTGTCACTGCTCGTGTGAATTTGACTCTTTGAACCCAAGGTGCAGTCACTCTCCCACTTCCAGGTTTGGACAAAAAAAAAGGAAACTAATTCCCACCCGACCTGTCAGGTCCAGAGATGGGACCAAGCTTGGAAGCTGCACGTTAATCCTGTGCAATGCGGAGGGGGGTCTGTCGGGGACGGACACCCAGGTGGAGCGAACCTCTGTACAATAGGTGTTCAAGCTGCACAGCAGGGCTATCGGGGCTGTTGCTCCACGGAAGCGAGTCGCAGCCCCATCCCACCCCGTTCAGGTCAAAACTTTTTTCCCCATTTCTTTCGAGGGAAAAGAAAAGAAGGAAAGTCTGTGTGAAGCAAGCGGCAGGATGGGTTCGCCTGTCAGAAGAGGGACCCAGGGGAACCTGACACCCCTGCCCTTCTATGAAAGGAATGCACTCGCTTCAAACAAAGTCATGTTTTTCAGTCTCGCCAGTTCGGTTGAGAGATGGTGGGGGGGTTGAGAAAACCTTGCATGGGCTAAAATGTTGCACTCAACAGTGTCAGTCCCAATTTCTCCCATCAAGGCGCGCACACACACAAAAAAGCTCCTTTCAGACAAAGTGTCCGAGTGCTCCCACCTCCCCACCCCCGGCCCAACCCCAGTGTGAGAGTGAACGCCGTGAATTCGCTCTTCCCCAGCTCCCCACTGACCTGCACCCGCACACGTTGTTAACGAGAGAAGAGCAATTATTAGCGTTAGAATCCAGTCCCAAACTCTCCTCTTCCACCTCCACCGACTCCGATCATCCATCCTGAGCAGTTCTCGGCAACGGCTGACTTCCAAAGAAAAAGAAACAAAGAATTTTTTTTTTTGGTTGCAAAATTTGGGAATGGTCAAATTCGGGGATGCGGAAAATCTAGGAAGCCATGAGAAGTTTTTGTTTCTTTTATCTTTCGGCGTCTCAGCCCCAGGTCTCGCTCCCTCTCTCCGCAATCTGCCTTCCCCGGACTGACAGAAAGCCCTGATCCACTTCACACAGTTCTCTGGAGCTGAACAATTCAGCAAAAAAAAATGCAACAAAAAGAGATCTGACGGATAGGGAGTGCTTCCCCCTTCCCTCCCTCCCTTCCTTCCCACCCGCAACACCCCAACCCCCCCCCCCTCCCTTGTTCACTGCCCATTCAATGGACTGACACCGCCCAGAACAGCCCCTCCACTTACTGGGCACGGGAGAGGGGGGAGGGTGGAGGCTTTAGAACGGAGATAGAGAACAGATGACTCTAACTTCAGACTTTGTTTCATTCCCCTTGTCCAACCGGAGTCAAGTTTGAAGCGGCAAGTTTAAACTTTGTCACAAGCTGCCGAGGCAATGCAGTTAAACCAGTGGGATTCCGAGCAAACTGACGACCACAACACAACCCAAAATGACAGGGTACCCCCACCCCACCTCAAAAGTCGCCTCTCAATCTCGGGATCCCATAAAATTGGGACTCGTCCACATTCCATGATGGAGGTCCAGAAAATGCACCCTGACCACAGGATCTCTGACAAACCTGACACAAATCAAATATCAGGTCCCAAAATTTACTTCAACCACAGTTGGGGTGAGTGGGGAGGGGGGGGGGGCGGGGGGTGAAAACAGTCTCCTTCCCACCACACAGTTTCAGGTCCTCAAACACAAATCAGCCACAGGGTCCCAAAGCTTGAGTTACCTTGGAGAGGGAGTTGACTCAAAACACAGCCCAGCCATCAGGTCCCTAACTGTTATCCAAGTATAGGGTGCCAAAGGTAACCTGACAACTGGATCCCAAATACAGAGTTCCAATGACATCAATTATTGAGCCCTAATCACCGAGGCTCTCATATCCCCATACTGTAGTGTCCCACATACAAGACGATAGTCCAAACACAACCCATTACCACTGGCTCCCAAATTGAAATCTCCTTCAGGATCACAAATACATCATAAGCTCCCAAATAAAGATTAACATTTGGTTCCCAAATGTGACACAACTACTGGATGCCTAACATACCCTGTACTGCATTGTCCAAAACACAAATCAACCATCAGGTCCTAAATATAGAGTCCCAAAGGCAGCCCCATTTCAGGGTCTCAAATAAAACACCACCACAAGGTCCTAAATATATAATTAATCTCAGGTTCACATACCCAACAACAGGTTTAAATACCCCAAAACACAACAGCTGAGTACCAAACAAAAATCAAGCACAGGGTTAGGAAACACATGGCACAGATTCAAATTCAGAATCCAATCACAGGGTCTGGAAACATACCCCAGCAGCTGGTGTCAGGAGAGCAGTCCAGCCATGGAGTCCTACCCCCATCTTTGTTTATTCAACCATATCCACCTCTTTCCTTTATATCTGCTCATCTATGGTCCTCTCTGTTTTATACTTTCTTTCCATTTTATCCTCATTCTCAATTTCAGATGGATTTGCTCTCTGACTCTAAATGTTTGTCTGTCAGTCTCAGACCAACTGGCCGTCTCAGTGTCCATCCATCTATCTCTCTCATATTCCTGCTATTTCAGCACTTGACCTGGGTTGGCAGTTGGAGCCAAAATTCTCCTCTTTTGTCTTCATTGTTTCAGATTTTCAAACTTCACCTATTCCATCCTATACTCATCTTTTCTCATTTCCAAACCCCAACACCTCTCCTTCATTCTGAACACTTCTATCTCTCTGCCTGATCATAGAGTCCCAGAGTCATACAGATTGAAAAAGGCCCTTTGACCCAACTTGTCCTGATGACCAAGTTGGCATTCTGGGCCAGTCCCATTTGCCTGCATTTGGTCTGTATCTTTCTAAACCTTCCCTTTCCATATAGTTGGCCAAATGTTTTTTTGAACGTTGTGATTGTACTCATTTCACTGACAATGCTAGTTGTCTTCTCTCATCCTCCTTGCCCATCTTCTAAATCTTCAAATAATATATCCTGCATCCTTACCACCTGCTCTGGCTGAAGTATTAGTGCAGCTCAATGGCTATCAAACTTGCCTGCAAGGTAAAGGGTTAAGGGCTCTATTCCGACATCATTCATGCAAACATGCAGGCCTTCTTTGCCTGAAGGTGATACATTCATTCACTGTATATTTCTCCAGATTATTTGTCATAAAATCCGAAGGAATTGGCCATTTTAAGCATCAGCTCATGCTCCTCTGCATCAGAAATGAGTATTTAGCTGATTCCCACTCACTAGACATATATTGAATTAAAGTGGAACAGTTTCCCCATCTGTGCATTTAAGCAAATGCACTTGGTCTTGTACCTCGTTGTCCATGGAGCTAACAAAATATTCTAACTTTCAACCAAAATACTGGTCATCAACATCCCAAGAAAATCAAGAACTTCACCAATAAAGCAATAAGTATAACTCCCCTGTACATCAGCAAGTTCTTCAACCAAAATTAAGCCTTTGCCATGCCTTTGGGAAAAGGGGTCACTGCCAAGAATCTATATTTCAACAAAGCAATCCAAAACATGAAAACCCTCCACCCTTTATCTATTCTCCAACTCTCCTCATGCAACTTCAAGCACAATCCTGGGCGTCAGTTATTCTCTTTTGATTGCAGGAAAAAGTATACACAAAGCTGAGCAGAAGTAAGTCAGGAAAGGAAAAAAAAATACCTTTAACAAAGAAAATAATGTTTGCAATTCATCATTGAATACCTCTCACAAAGCTACGAATATCTCAGGGTTTTCAAAGGAGAGAATATTAAACAAAATGTAACATTGAGCCATGATGGAGAATATTTGGGCTGATTAATTAAAACTTGGTCCACAAAGTAAGTTTTAAGGAACAGAAATAGGAGGAGGGAGACAGAAAGAGAAAGGGAAGGGTGAGAGTGAGCAGGAGAGAGAGAGTGAAAGAGAAAGGGAAGAGAATAAGAGGAGAGAGAGAGGAAGAAGACGAAGAGGGAGATGGAGACGTAAGGAATTTCAAAGGGCCTAGACAGATATATAGTCATGGTTATCAGTGGCTATGAACATTAAGAGGTATTGGAGTTGAGAAGATGTATCAGATGCTTCCAGAGTGAGAGGCAATAAGAAAGAGGAAAGTCAAAATCATTGAGCCATCTTAAAATAAGATTGAGAGTTTTTAAAACTGAGGATCTGAGGTGTTGCATGTATGACATGAGTTAGATCTGAGTTCATTCCCCACAGCAGGTTGTCCCACGCATGGATTAGATTCAAAGTAAAATTCCCTCTATACTAGATCAAATCTAGTATGGACTCAAGAATATTATGGAAAATTTTCCATATTCTCCTCCCAAAATTAGCACTGCAATTTGGGTGAGGATATTTCACTTTGAAGATTTATTCTTGTCTGTTTTTCTTATTAATGACTTTTCCCATTTTAACTACTTTATATGGATTTTAATGGAGGTTATTTTCAGCTGTTGTGTAGAAGGCTCATCAAGAAATAATCAGATACCATCAAGCGTACAGGATACTATGAACACTTCAGTGGGGTAAATATATTCTGTATTACAAAGGAAAACTGGTGTTCTTTTTAATGGACAGGGAGCATAATGTAACAAATATACCACAGACTAGTGTACAATTAGGTTAAATGCACAATATTTGAAATAATTCATGGGCAGGTGTTAAATAGTCATCACATCACAGGCCAATGCACAGTGGCTAAGTTTATAATGAGGGTGTGTAGTAGAACCATAGAACCATGGAATATTACAGAACAGAAACTGGCCACTTCTGCCCTTCTAGTCTGTGCCAAACTATTTTTTTGCCTCATCCCACTGACCTGCACCGTCCATAGCCCTCCATACCTCTCACATCGATGTTCCTGTCCAAATTCTTCTTAAATGTTTAAAATTGAGCCCAGATTCACCATTTTGGCTCACAACTCATTCCACACTCCCACCACTCTCTGTGTGAAGCAGTTCCCACTCATGATCCCCCTAAACTTTTTCCCCTTTACCCTTAACACATGTCCTCTGGTGGTAACTCACCTACCTTCAGTGGAAAAAACTTATGTACATTTACTCTGTTTATCCCTCTTATAATTTTTAATACCTCTATCAAATCTCCCTCATTCTTCTACACTCCAGGGAATAAAATCCTATCCAGTTTAATCTTTCCCTGAAACTCAGTTCAAGTCCAGCCAACATCCTAGTAAATCTTCTCTGCACTCTTTCTATTTTATTGATATCTTTCCTGTAGTTGGGTGAACAAGACTTCATGCAATACAATTTGACCTTATCGATGTCTTATACAACTTTACCATAACATCCCAATTCCTATACTTAATACTTTGATTTATGAAGGCCAGTATGCCAAAAGATCTCTTTATAACCCTACTCACCTGTGACACCACTTTCAGAGAATTATTTATCTGTATTCCCAGATCCCTCTATTCTACCACACTTCTCAGTGCCCTACCATTTACTTGGTAGATCCTACCTTAAATGCAACACTTTACACTTGTCTGCATTAAATTCCATCTGCCATTTTTCATTGCATTTTTCCAGCTGGTCCAGATCCCTCTGCAAACTTTGAAACCCTTCTTCGCTGTCCACAATGCCTTAAATCTTAGTGTCATTTGTAAACTTATTTATCCAATTTACTACATTATCATCCAGGTCATTGATATAGATGACAAACAACAATGGTCCCAGCACCAATCCCTGAGGTACACAACTAGTCACTAGCCTGTGCCTAAGGACATTTTAAATATTTCAGCCAAACCCCCTGCAATTTCTACACTAGCCTCACTCAAGGTCTGAGGGAGTATCTTGTCTGGCCCTGGGGATTTATCCACTCTTATTTGCTTTAAGACAGCAAGCTCTTCCTCCTCTTTAATCTGTACAAGTTCCATGAACTCACTGCTGGTTTTCCATACTTTCCACAGCTCTGTGCCTGTTTCCTGAGTGAATATTGATGAAAAAAAAAATTTAAATCTCCCCCATCACTTTTCGCTCCATACAAAGCCAACCACTCTGATCTTCAAGGGGACCAATTTTGTCCATTATTATCATTTTGATCTTAATATACATGTAGAAACTCTGGATTTTCTTTCACATTGTCTGCCAAAGCAACCTCATGTTTTCTTTTAGCCTTCCTGATTTCTTTCTTGAGGTTTTTATTGTATTTTTTATACTCCTTAAGTACATCATTTGCTCCATGTTGCCTATACCTACTATTACCGCTCTCTTCCTCCGAACCAGATCTCCAATATCCCTCAAAAACAAAGGTTCCCTATACCTGCTAATTTTGCCTTTAATCCTGACAGGAACATACAAAGTCTGTACTCTCAAAATTTCACCTCTAAGGTCCTCCACTTACCAAACCATCCTTGCCCAAAAACAATATTTCCCAATCCACGCATTCTAGATCCCTTCTCATTTCCTCAAAATCAGTCTTTCTCCAATTTAGAATCTCAACCTGAGGCCAAGACCTATCCATCTCTATAATTAACTTGAAATTAATGGCATTAAGATCACTGAACCCAAAATGTTCTCCTACACATACTTCTGTCACCTGCCCTGTCTTGTTCCCTAATAGGAGATTCAGTATTGAACTTCTCTAGTTGGCACTTCTATATATTGATTTAGAAAACTTTTCTGAACACTTTAGACAAACTCCAAGCAATCTAGCCCTTTTATGGGAGTCCCAGTCAACATGTGAAATTTAAAATCTCCTTCTATCACAACCTTATATCTGCTGTCTCTCTACAGATTTGCTCTGCCAATTCTCCTTGACTATTGGGTGGTCTATAATAAAACCCCATGAGTGTGGTCATACCTTTCCCGTTCCTCATCTTCACCCATACAACCTCAGTAGATGAGCTCTCTGGTCTGTCTTGCCTGAGCTCAACTATGATATTTGCCCTGTTGAGCAATGCCATTCCTCCCCCTTTCATCCTCCTGTTCTATCATGTCTAAAGCAACAGAAGCCTGGAACACTGAGCTGTCAGTCCTGTCCCTCCTGGAAGCAAGATTCATTAATCGTCACAGTCATTAATTCCATGTGCCAATCCATGCTCTAAGCTCATCTTCCTTTCCTAAAATACTCTTTGTATTGAAATAGGTGCACCTGAGAACATTTCCATCATTTTCAACCTGCTGACTTCTAATGGTGTATGCAATTTTCACATAATCTTTTTCTCCACTTTTCTGTCTGCTCTAGCACTCTGGTTCCCAACCCACTGCAAATCTAATTAAATCCCACTGGAGCAGCTCTATGCAACTTTCCTGCAAGGATATTAGAACCTCTCCAATTCAGATACAAATTGTCCTATCGGAATAGGCCCCACTTTCCCTGGAAGAGAGCCCATTAATCCAGAAACCTGAAGCCCTCCCTCCTGCACCATGTTTTTAGAAATGAAGGGAGTAAAGTAGAGGTAGATATAAAGGATGGATGTATACAGAGTGCCACACACAGCATAAAGCTTGCATAAAATGTAGCACATAACAGTGAATGCTTTCATGAATGAATGTATCCATGGTGGGTTGGATAACAAGTGGGTGTTTAATTGGGCATTTATGATATACAAAAAGTGGAATGTTTTAGACAGGGTGTTTAATGGATGGATGCATAATGGATGGGTGTTTAAATAGTGGATTATAATAGGTTTCCCATTGGTTTATAATAGGCTATGTGTCTAACAGTTGGCATATTTAACAGACAGTATACAACAGGAGAGCCTTCACTGGTCAAGCGTTTAACAGGGTGGGTATATAACATGCAGTCAGTTATATAGGGCAGCAAAGATAGTGTAATTGTTAGTGAAATGCTGTTAAAATGCCAGTGACCAGGTTTCAAATCAGGTGCTGTGTGTAAGGAGATTGCATGTTCTTCCTGTGTCTGTGTGGGTTTCCTCCCACTGTTCAAAATGTATAGGAGTTGTAGGTTAATTGGGTGTAATTGGCAGCATGGGCTCAAGAGCCTAAAGGGCCTGTTACCGTGCCCATATGTCTAAAATTTTTAAAAAACCTAAGCCTACAATGGAAAGCATAAAGAAGATAAATATATTACAAAGGTGCAAAAAGGACAATGTGAATGACAGGTGGATTTCTAATGGGCAGTGAACAATAGAGAGGCAAACTGCATGCATATGTAATTGATTGGGTGGCTGTGTCATGGTTGCATATCAGGGAATGTATCAAACCATGTATGTCAAAGATGTTCAAGGGAAATTCTCCAATCTCAAAAAGCCACAATGTTCGAGTTATCGGAGTTTTATTGAAGATTTCCTTGAATTCTGTAAACTGCTCCAGTATCAACAGCAGATTCTGAGCAGAACAAGGAATATGGCGCCAATAGCCTTTTGAACAATCATTGCTCTTGTTGCACCATAACCAGTGTCCAATCAACAACTGGAAAATTGCCCAGATAAATGCTGAACATGAAAACCAGGACAAATTCAATCTAGCCAGTTACCACTGAATCTGTTCATTCTTAATCAGGGGTGTCCCCAGTGGCAGTCGCTATATGCAAGGATCTGCCCCTTGTACATCGGGGACCAGGTGTGGAGGTTATTATATCAGGTGGTGCCCTGCAACAACTATTTGAGATAGTACACAGATCTCCCAGCTGTTGCTCCTTTTTCAGGCTGGAGGAGACCATGTACCACATGTACATTGGGTGTGCAAGGTGGCAGCCCCTCTTTGCCTTTCTGAAGAGGCTGCTCCTCATATTCTGGTTGCACTTTAGTCCCACCCTCTTTATCTTTGGCCACCAAGTGAGGAAGGGGGTGGGAAAGGAGGGGATGTCCTGGTCGCCTTGCTCCTGGGCCTAGCCAATCTGTCATAGAAGCGAGAGGCTCAGGGGTCCCTCGACAATGAAGGGCTGGACATCTTCCAGTGGTACTTTCGCGCCTGGGTGTCATTTGAAAGGGAACATGCGTTGTCCACGGGAGCCATGGAAGGGTTTTGGGAGCGCTGGGCACCTTGGGATGTGTACATCATCCTTGACAGGGATGGCAATATTTTAATATAATTAGATAGTTGTCTTGTGTTTCATGTCTTGTAGCTTGATTATTTGGATGTATTTATGAAACGATGGTTTTGTGAAATAAAGTTTATGTTTTGAAAAATAAAAAAAAGTGCTGCACTCCTTTTGAATTACCTCACAGCATGATTACAACAATAAGGGATAAGATATGTCCCACAAAAAAAGCCAAAGGAAAGAATTTGGTCATCATCATGTTACACCTACAGTATAAGCCTTTGGAGCATGAATTTTTAAGTGAAATATATGTGGTCCAAATTACAATTAGTGAATTGATATATTTTAATTAAAATTAATAGGTTATTCAGTAGATCATTTGGTTACATATTTATTTACATTTAAAATGAAAAGGTTTTTTTTTAATGTTAAATTAAACTGTGGTCTCAGACTGATAGCAATCCCTTCTCTGTTGAAATTACTATCGACTCTCTCATCCTTTTCGTCTGGACATTATCGTCTCTGGCTGACTTTGTATTTCTATATTGTTTTTCCTGGAGTGAATTCAGAAACAAAAATGTGGAATGCCCTTGAAATAAAGCAAGAGTGGTCCCATGCTACCAAAAAATCAGTAATTGCACCTTATTTTATCCTTTTCCTATTTGACGGATCCCTCCATGTATAGCTGGAAGAATAAAGAGTCGGACATTTGTAGACAAATTAGAGATCAAAAGAATGACAAAGATGTGATAAAAAGGGGATGGCAATTACACCCCACTGGGATAATAATTTTGCAGAAGCCAAGGAGAAGAGGAATTTCTGGATTCATTCATCCAGATCAACAAAAGAAAGGAGAATGTTGGATCAAGTTCTAGAGAATGAAGCCAGGCAGGTGGCTGGGGAGGAGTAATCATGAAATAAAGTTTACTCAATCACTAGTCTAACAGGTGGAAAATTAACTTCAGCAAGTTGAAAATAGGTCTGGCAAGAGTCAACAATTGGGAGGCAGAGTATTAACTGGCGGCTAGTGAATAACGAGAGACATTTGTAGAGAAAATTGTCAGAGTACAGATTAGACGCACAAAGAGGAGAAAGGTAGGTAACTAAAGCTTCCTGAAGGTCTGAAGAGACAGTTTAATGGGTTTAGTGGGGTATTGAATTGTCCTATAACAATTGTTCTGTAATATATAATACAGCAAACCTGCTAAATATAAAGTTCAGAGAAGGCCTATCAAATGCCCTAAAAGGATAAAATGTGGGAATACTTTCACCAAATTTACATTAAGAGTAAAAGGATAATCAAAGAAAGGATGGGGCCAATAGAGGACCAAGAGGCAAGACTTAAGAAGTCATGTCTTAAGTACTAAATGTGTACATTGCACTATATTTGGGGGAATGTGCTACTGTTGCATGTCAGCATTTAAAAGGTAGCTAGTACTCAAGGAGCACATGGTCCAGGTCAAGGCAAGTTAAGTTTATTGCCATCTGATTGCACAAGTACAACTGATGAAACAACATTCTCTGGTCCTCAGTGCAAAACATGCAGACAGACAGCCAGTCATAATAAACATATTCCTTTGGTCATTCAGCATTCGCACTGCCCATGGGAAGAAACTGTTACCCAACCTGGTGATGCTGGCTCTGATACTCCTGTATCTCTTTCCCAACAGGAGCAGCTGATAGATGCTATGTGCAAGATGGAAGAGGTCTTCAGTGATTTTGTGTGCCCTCTTCAGACAACAATCCCAGTAGATCATGTTGAGGGGTTGGGGGGAGGGAGACTACTATGATCCTCTCTGCCATTCTTAGGGTCCTGTGGATTGACCTCCAATCCATTTCTCTGCAGCAACTGTACCACACTGTGATGCAACCAGCCAGGATGCTCTTGATAGAGCTCCTGTAGATGGTTGACATAATGGTGGGCAGTAGCCTTGTTCACTTCAGCCTTCTCAGGAAGTACAGTCACTGTGGTGCCTTCCAGACGAGTGAGGATATATTGTGTGTCCATGATAGGTCACTAGTTAAGTGAACTCCGAGGAACTTGGTGCTCTCCACTCTCTCCACTACAGAGTTGTTGAGTTACCACATTGTTGACTGAATAGCTGAGCATCTCCCAGCTCTCCTTTGTGGATGTAGATCGAAAGTATGGTATGCCATTAACAAAGAGCCATTTGAATAAACCTAGGAGCTACAGTCCTGTCTGACAAACCTTGGAAATAAAAGTCACTTTTTGTTCAAGGTAATAAATTTTCAGTAATTTAAATGAATAACAAACAGATGTAACAGAGGTTTGAAAAGAATGGTGTGGTTGATCGACATGTAGACTTTCAAAATACTGTAAAATCTATTAATTTGGATTCAAGCAACTGGAAATCTCAAGCATTCAGCAAAAAAAATGAAACATCTCACCGTTAGTTCTCCATTCATGTAACATGCAGTCTCAAGCAACTGGAAAAGTCCCTTATCCGGCATCTACCAAACCCTGGAGATACCGGATACCAGGGGTTTTACTGTACTTGGGTTTATTCTCATAATGACATGGAAGGAGGCCATTCAGCCCATTGGATCCAATGCCAGCTCCAAAGGAAGCTTTCCCCTCTCCTTATTTCCTTACATCTCTTCAGCGTATCTTTTCACACATACCCATCAACTTTCATTGATTTGTATTGCACTGTTAACCCAATTTATGGTATCCATTTACTCTAATAGTGAGGATGTGTGAGGAACTCAGAGAATCTCAGCAAAACACAAGCTGTCACTGGGAAAGCTCATTAGCTGCTCACAGACATCTCCTGAGGTCAGGAACAAACTGAATCTCCAACTTTGAGTAGCAAAGTATTCAAATAAGTAGTTGGAAAAAATTGAAATCCATGGGATGAGCAACTTTAGCAGTGTGAAAACAAATTTTTGATGATGGGCAAAGTGGATCATTTTCAGATATGAAAAGTATGGAGTAGTCTCTCAGCATCAGTGTGAGTTAACTGTTCTTTTTGACTGGACTATAATAAAATATAATTTAACTGTTTTCAGATAATGAAGATTGGAAATTGTTGGAAACAAGAATAATAGTAATAGATTTCAGTGGAATTTGTGGTAGTTAAATGAACATATTTATGGTAGATGAAAGCTAATTCAGCTAAATGAAATTATATATGGGTGAAAATGAGGAATGAGGAACTGAACGAAATGGATCAATTTCACAGCGGTAGAGAACCAGGGAGAAATGGGGGTGCATGCTAACAAATCTTTGAAGGTTGCTGGACAAGTTGAGAAGGCTATTAAAATAGCTCATGAGATCCTTGGATTTATAATTAGAGGATAGGTATCAGAAACAAGGAACTTATGCAAAACTTTCTAAAATAGTGGTTTGTCCCTTGAACAAGCATAATGAAAAAGTTCAGTGTCGCACACGTGAGGATGTCAAGATTTTGGAAAAGGCAGGATTGTTCTCCCTATGGGAATTGACTGCATGACATGGAATAGACAATGGAAGCAAATTTGAAAAAAGAAAAAAAAACTGAAGAGAAAAGGAAACCCAGGAGTAGAGAAAAGAAGCAGCAGTGCAATGGGGTGGATCGGATAGAACCAGCATGAAGAACTGGGCTGGGTCATTCTATAACTCAGTCCAATATCATGCTCTCTGATATCACGCCCTGTGATTCCCAGTGAGTGCCACATCACAATTCATCTCATTAGAAATGCTGTAACATCTGCGACAAAGGCATTCCAGACATCTGGCTGCAGCTGAGAAGGGCCACAGCTGGGGTTATGTAAACACATTCCAGCGATGCCCGCAGTATAATCAGAGCTTACGGCGAGTTTGATGCTAGGGAGCAATGACTGAGGAATCCTGCACTCTCTCAGAGCAGCCCAGGGCTTCCTAACCCTCCTGTCATCAGCTTGCCTTCCTCCCTATCATTTCCCTTTTCCGACTCCTCCTTATCTTCAGCACATTCACCTCTCTTTCTTCCCACTCTCTCTCTCCCTCTATTCCTTCTCTGTAGCTCCCCCATTCCTCTCTTCTTGCATCAGAGAAAATAGAGAAGTTATCAGGAGAGAGAAATCTGTGCTTATGATAAAGGACAGTGCTTAAAATAAGCAGATTAACTTCCGTTACAGTCAGAACCAGCATGACTCATTGATTACAATGTTCATAATTGCATGGACAAAAATCCCAGCAAATGGAATCTTTTCCCCTCATTACAGGAACCATTCCACAATGCTCACTGCAATTTTTACCATTCTCAGCCCACAGATGAAATTACACCTTGAACTTAAGACATCAGTCAGTAAAATATTTCAGACAGAAGCTTTCAGTCTGTACAAAATCCATTCAAAGAGGATTTAAAGTTCACATGAATAATTCTGGTTCCTTTACACCAGGTGACACAAATCAGTCTTTCTGTGAGTGCAAGTCACCATCTTCAGGGTGGTGAATGTGGATCACAAGGTATGTGACTGTATGAAGGAGCAAGTGCTATTTATCTGGTTGGAGCTCAGATATGGTCAGTTAAACAGTGATGTCAGTAAGCACCTATAACCTTAGAGGGTGCCATTGCTTCAGCAAGTACAAGCTCATCTCCAGGCTGAAAGGACAGAGGGCTTCCTGGCTGCAGGAAAGTCATTGGGTGATACTGAGCATGTGAAGGAGTTTAAGTCTTGGTATGGATACTCACTGTCCAACTGGCAAATATTTATTGCTTGCCACTCATCGAAGAATCTCCCACTAAGCAATGGTAGCAACACCAACACTAGGCTTGATGGTGTCTCAGTTTTCTGGCAGGAAGAAGTGTGTGAGTCAGTTACCTCCCCTCTCCATTTCCCCCACTCATCCCTGTTGCCAACGAACCTCTCCATTGATTATTTGTGTCTCCTTCTTTTCACCCCCTCATCCCTGTTGCCAACAAACTTCTCCATTGACTATTTGTGTCTCCTTCTCTTCACCCCCTCATCCCTGTTGCCAATGAACCTCTCCATTGATTATTTGTATCCCCATCTCTTCACCACCCTCACTCACTTTATTTTGGAAAGGTCATTTCTTCAGTTTCATGCTTGACCTCTTGAATACCCTAATCTAACTAATGATCTTGTTCCATATCCCAATTCCAGTACCACCTATCCAAGATTACAAGATATAGGAGCAGAAGGAGGCTATTGTCTCATTGAGTCTGTTCCTCTGTGCTAATCATGAACTCATCCATCCTCCCACTCAGCCCCAAATCCCAGCTTTCTCACCTTAACCATTGATGCCCTGACTAATCAAATAGCTATCAATCTCTGCCTTAAATACATTCAATGACCTTGCTTCCACAGTCACCTACGGCAACAAGGTCTACAAACTCATGACCTCTGACTAAAGAATTTTTCTGCCTCTCTGTTTTAAATTGACCCTCTTTTATCCTAAAGTTATGCCTTTTTATCCTAGAATACCCTACTATGGGAAACATCTACTCTGTCTAGGCCTTTCAGCATTCAAAATGCCTCTATGAGGTCCCCCTTCGTCTTTCTGTACTCAAATGAGTACAGTCCAAGAGCCAAAAATCATTCCTCATATGCTAGGAGAGAGAGTGCAAAAGAGAGGGCGAAAGAGATGGATACATGGACAAACCACTTAGCTGGAGACATATAGATGCTGGAATCTGGAACAAAAACACAACCTGCTGGAGAAACTCAGTGAATCGAGCAGCATTAGTAGGAGAAAAAGAATGCTCAGCATTTTGGATCAGAACCTTTCACTTTGAAGGGGTTTTGGACTGACAGGTAGCTGCAGGGAGCTAAAAAGTGAGAAGAGCAGACTGACATCAATATGCATCCACATGAAAAGATCATTTTGCTTTGTTTCCAGATTTTCTTACTGATCTGTTTTTCTGATTTAGATTGGAAACAGCTCGCTCAGATATAACATTTAATTGTGGCCGAATTCTTGGTAAACTACTAAACACATTATTCTGTAAACTCCGAGTCTGGAATTTTCCCTGAGCAAGTAATGCAAAGTGAGCATTATCCCTCCAGAGAGAGTGTTCCCTGTCTTTCCAGGGATTGCCAGTAATTTATAAATAAATCCCATTTTATTAATGAAGGATTTGCAGTGTAATGAAGAGAGTCAGACTGTTTTCAGGCGCTTCCTGGCTGCTTGTATAAGGGTGCCAACTCCCAGTCATGAAAGGAAGCATTTCTTCGATTTGTTTACAAACATTTACCTAGTCCCCAGATGCAGAGAAGGCTTTTAGTTTGTTTGCAGTTCTACAGAAAATATGTTATAATTCCATGTAATTTTGTAAGTTATTAGCATATAAAACTGAGAAAATATGGACCCTCTACCCCATGAAACACTCAGCATGAGATTCAGTTTCTGTGGAACCTGTATCCCAGTGAGACGGAGTGTCAGTGGAATCTGGACTCCACTGAAGACTCATAAGTTTTATGTCGGGGGAGTGAGACTGATCTAAATGAGAAGCGGAGAAATTTTGTGTTGTCTATTTCTCAGTCTATGTCAGCTTAGGCACGCCATTAGTTCCATCCTAGTGCTGGTCTGGTACATCTGCTGATGCCAAACACTAGAGGGTGCTGGTCAGTGAAGTGCAGGGAAACCAAGATCTTACAGATCCAGAGGACGTGAAAGTAAAGCATAAAAGTCTGGAGACACCTTAATTGAAGTGAAAACACACAATCCTGGAGAACTGTGGTCAAATCATGTACTTTATATAGCAAAGAGAAAGATGCATTACCAAAGTTTTGAGCTTGTCCTTCATCAAGATTGAGCAAAATGCAGACAGGCACCCAAACAAAATGGTGGGGGGGGTGCAATGAGGGGCAGGGGGAGGAGGATAAAGGAGTAAGGGCACATCTGGAAACAAGGGAAGGGGGATGGCTCTGTGAATGGAGAGGGAAAGGGATGGAGAGCTGGAGGAAATAAGTCAGAGGGATGGGGAAGAGAGGGAGAACCTGGAGAAGGCTAGCAGAAACCAGAAGTGGAAATTTAGGTGTTGCTCCTCCAATTTACAGGTAGTCTTGGTTTGATAGTACACGAGGCCATGGACAAACATGTCAGTCCAGGAATGGGACACAGAATTGAAATGATTGGCCACTGTGAGATCCCTATCATTGATGCAGACAGCTTGGAGAGTGTAGTGAACTGGGATTCACTAGAAGTGTCCTGTAATGACAACTGGTCCTGCCTTCTGGCCCCTCCCCCTGGGGGCCCGTATATAACCTTGAACCCCGCTGAAGCCTATTCGTGAACCCTACCTGTGTTGTAAGCAAATAAAAGCGTTAGTTCTCCCTCCAGTCGAGTGTGAGCTTTTATCTACGCTACAGTGTGTACAGAATGTCAAGACCTTGGAGATGGAGCAGAGAAGATCAACCAGAATATCAGAAAGAAAGCAAGACCTCAATAATGTGAAGAGGTCACAGAGGTTTGAGCTATTGAATTAACATAGAATTAATCTAATTGCAGAGCAGAGAAAATCAAAAGAAGATATGATATTCAAAATCATCAGGGATGTTGATGAAGTGAGGAGAAACTGTCTCCATTAGTGGAATGGCCAATAGCTCAAGACACAGATTAAAGGGAATTAGCAAAAGGTCCAAAAGTAGGATCAAAAGAACCAGGATCATACAATGAGCTGAAACAAGAAAGTCTGTAAACATTGTGATTGTTCAGGCCCAAAAAGTTGATTATATATTTTTGCCTCCAATGGACGGTGCAGGACCTGCTGAGTTTGTCCAGTAATTTTGAGTATTCATTTTTGTGCAAAGTATTGTTCTGATCTGCAATGAATCAGCTGAAAAGCTGGTTGCTGTAGATTGAACAAACATCAAATTCAGAGGAAAGAGTGAGGAAGCAGAAGTGGTTCGCTCTTTCAGAGAGACCATATAGACATGATGAGCTGAACGTCCTCCTTCTATGCTGCAGAGTTATATCAATTCATCTGATATAAATTATTTTTGCATCTATATTTTCAGTACTTGGACCCTTAAACTCTCCACTCCTCCACATTCATTGCTCATCACCCACTGGAAAAACGTTGTTATTGAAAATAGACAATCCTTCCTGTTAAACCTCAACTTTTGGTTCAAGTCTCCTTATTACACCCAACCATGGCCTTGCACTATTATACCCGTCCTTCAGTGGACCATAGATCTGAACAGTCACCCTCTACCATCACCCTCCTCTGCCTGGTAGAACTTGTCCTCTCTCTAAACAACTTCTCTTTTAACTCATCTCACTTTCTCTAAATCAAAGAAGTAGCCATGAGGGGGGAGGGGATCACATGATGCAATAGAACTAGAAAGACATGGCCCTGAGGGCTCCCCAAGAGAATTCAAATTAAAACCCTTAAAAACACCCAAACTTACCTTTATATTAGTTGGACAGCCATAATATGAGCAGAAATGGAAAAACAAGCAAAGTGATTTAGTCAATGATCAAAGCTTGGTGCCTGCAGAAGGAACCATCCCAGGAATGGGCCGCCGAGAAATCAGCAAAATGGTGGCTGCACAAAAACAACCATAAGAAGGAGACTCACGTATCCTCCTCCAGGAAATAAGGAAAGGTAATGAAGCTATTTCTAACCAACTGGATTCTAAAACGATAAAAAATCTACCAATCTACCCTTGGTCTTCAATCTATATTGGTTAAGTTGAGCTCCTGCGCGGCTGAGGTGGAGGAGTGTGTTGAGGTGGCGGAAGACTGATTGGCAGAGATGGGCATTAAAACATTAAGGAAAGTGACTTTATAATGGGGAAAATTGACCAGTTGGAAAATTACAGCCGATGCAATAACATGTGTATCATCAATCTTCAAGAAGGCTCTGAGGGAAATGACCCTGTAAACTTTTTTACTAAATTGGATCCCAGATACCATGGGATAAGAACATTTTAATGAGCCTATAATAATAGAATGAGTGCATTGAGCTCTTTCACCTATCCATATGCAGACCAGATACCAAATCGTGTCCTAATACTTTTGCTTAAGTATCAAGACCGTGAAAAAAATCTTATGCATCACCACGTGGCGGTGCAGAGAAAGCAAGGGCCCCATCGCATGTAATAATAAGCCTGTGCTATTTTTTCCAGACTTGAGTACCAACTTAACTTAAGTGCAGGAAGGAGTTTAATCAAATTAAGAAGGAGCTTCAATCTAAGGAGATTCTGTTTGATTTACTTCATCCTGCAACATTGAGCATCACACTCCGAAATGGAGAGAGAAGATTCTTTAAAACATCCGGGGAAGCAGGGAAGCATGGCTCACCAAGAGGAAAATAAAATAATGGACGAGAGCAGGTGGAGGAAAATCAGATAGGCAGTCATAAGTTTTACGACCTGCTGTGGATAGATGTTTTAACCAGAATCTTGTAAATTTATTAGAGATGAGATAAAGTTATTTTGTGAGACAAACTGTCCCTCCGCTCTCAATACTTTTATATTATATGACACGGTAAAAGTCTATTTAAGGGGACAAATAGAGCACACCTCCGATTATCTGAAATTGGATTCTCCAAAATCCTTACTTTATCCAAAACTTTTATAAAATTTCTGATAAATAAGGATATTTGAAACAATTCAGAAATCATCATTTATCCAAAGTTTTTTTGTAGCCGAACTGACCGGGGACATTGGACTCCCAGCAGCAGCGGGGAAATTGGACTCCCAGCAGCAGGACTCCCAGTGACAGTCTCCCAGTGACAGTGCGGACCTCGAGCTCCCTGGCAGGAGCAGATGTTGGGCTCCCAGGAGCAGGGCCTCGGTAGGGAGGTGTCGATAATTGTCGGCGGCCAGCATTTTTTTGGTGAGAATTAAACATTACATGGGATGCTTTAAAAGCATACTTAAAAGACCAAATTATAATTTTTACTTCTAAAATTATATGAGAGAGATTGATGAATTAGAAAAATAAATAACAATTTGGAAAAAGATCTTCAAAAACTTCAGTATAATACATTACAGACATAAAATTGAGAAAGCAAATTTTAAGGACAAAACAAAGATATTACGAATTAGGTGGGAGACCACACAAAGAATTTGCATGGCAATTAAAGGCGGATCAGATCCAAAAATAATCAATCCAATAAAAAAGGATAATAACATAGTCAGTTACAAGCCTTAAGAAATAAATGAATCATTTAAAAAAATTATGTGAACTTATATAGTTTGGAATCTTTAAAATTTTTAAATAAAATAGATAGTTTTTTATCACAGATAATGTTGCCTAATTTGGAAGAGCAGACTGAGCTGAGTGTTCCTTTTATAGAGGTAGGGGTGAGGGAAGCCATAGGTTCATTACAAAGTAATACATTTTTGGGAGAAGATGGATTTCTGCCTGAATTAGATTAATAATTTAAAGATTTATTTAATTCCGATATTTATGTAAGTATTAGATTAGTCTATGGAAACCCATACTCACTCAGAATAATTTTTGATGGCAAAAATTAGTGATCTCTATAAAGGATAGAGATCCTTTAAAACCCTAATCTTATAGATCTATTTCATTATTAAATGCAGATTATAAAATTGTTGGGAAAATTTTGGCAAATAGATTGACTAAATTGCTGTCTAAATTAATAAATGTGGATCAAAAAGGTTTTGTTAAAAAAAGGTCATCATAAAATATAATGAGATTATTTAGTACAATTCATGTACCACAAAAAGAGCTGATTTGAGTGTTGCAGTGCCTTTAGATGTAGAAAAAAGGTTTGATAGATTGGAACAGGATTTTTTGTTTAAGGTGTTGGAAAAAATTTAGATTTGGATTGAATTTTGTAAATTGGATAGGACACTGTCTAACAATTCTAATGCTAAAGTCGTGACTAATGGACAAATGTCTACACCATTTCAATTACCTAGATCAAGTACATAAGAATGCCCTTTATCTCCAGCTTTGTTTCTTTTAGCAATAGAATCTCTTGCTCAAGCAATTCAAAGTGATTTGGAAATTAAGGGATTTAGAGTTTGTCAAGAAAAGTATAAAATTTGTTTATTTGCAGATGATATTTTAATATATTTGACTGAACCCGAGACATTTTAATGGAAATTATATGTTCAATTCAAAGAATATTGGAAAGTTTTGGGTTATAAAATAAATTGGGATAAAAGTGAAATTATGCCATTAATGGAAGGTGATTATACTCAATGTCAAAGGGAATCTCAGTTTAAGTGGCCAAAAGAAGGCATTAAATATTTAGGCATCTGTACGGATAATAATTTGAAAAAATTATACAAAATGAATTATTTGCTTAAAATGATTGAGGAAGATTTTTTAAAAGTGGATGAATTTACTTATAACTTTGATGGGAAGGGTTATTTGCATTAAGATGACTATATTCCCAAGAATACAATATCTTTTCCAAACATTACCTATTTTAATACCTCAATTTTTTTTTCAAGAATTGAATAAATATGTAAAGAAATTACTCTGGAAAAGTAAAATGTCAAGAGTTTCTAAAGAGAAGTTAACATGGAAATATGATTTACAGCTTCCTGATTTCAAAAAATTATTATCAAGCAGCTAAATGAGATTTCTTGCTTCTTTTTCTGAAAGGGAGAAACTGGTATGGGTTAATATAGAATTGAATAAAATAGGAGAGAGAAAAGCAGAAGAATTTATATATAAGTGGGGTCATGTATTAGGTGGTGGGAATGGCAAAGGATGATATGTTGGAGGCTGAGGCTGGAGGGGTGGTTGGAGAGGACAAGGGGAATTCGGTCCTTGTCACTTGAAGGACGGAGGGAGCCAGGTAAGATGTGTGGGTAGAGGAGAATATGTGGGTGGTGGTAGAGTTGATGATAGTAATGGGGAAGCCATGTTTTTTGAAGGAGGAGTACATCTCGGATGATCTCTCATGGAAGACTCTGCAATGGAGATGGAGGAATTGAGAGAAAGGAATGGAATCCTTACAGGGGACAGGGTGCAAAGAGGTGTAGTTGAGGTAGCTTTGGGAGTTGGTGGGTTTGTAGAAAACATCTGTCAAGAGTTTGTTTACCAAGACAAAGACCAAGAAAGGGGAGAGTGTTGCTTGAGATAGACTAAGTGAATTTGACATCGGAGTGGAAGTTGGAAGCAAAGTGGATAAAGTTGACAAACTCATGATGGGTACATTAGGCAGCACCAAGGTAGTCATCAATATAATGGAGAAAGAATTGAGGGACCTTGCCTGTGTAGGCTTGTAGCATTGATTGTTCCATGTAACCAACAAAAATGGCATAGCTGGGGTCAATGGCTACCCCTTTGACTTGGTAAAAAGTGGAGGAGTCAAAGTTACTGAGGGTGAGGACAAGTTCTGCCAGGCAAAGGAGAATGGTGATGGAGGGGGACTGGATGGGTCTATTATCAAGAAAGAAACAAAGGGTTTTGAAGTATTCAGGATAGGGAATGAAACTGGTGATTGGATAACCATGGTGAAGATGAGGTGATTGTGTTAAGGGAAGATGTTGTTGAAGGGATGGAGGTTATGTGAAGAATTGCGGATGTAGGTGGGGAGGGACTGGACTGGGGTGACATAAAGGAGCTGAGGTAAGTGGAGACCAGTTCAGTGGGGCAGGAACACACGGAAACAACTGGTCTTCCAGGACAAGGGGGTTTGTGGATCTTGGCTAGGAGGTAGACCAGGCAGTGCAGGGTTGGAAAATGATTAGGTTGGAGGCCATGGAAGGGAGATGATTGAAAGTGATGAGCTCAGAGATGGTGTGTGATACAGTGGTTTGATGAGTAAGTAAGAGGAGGAGTCTGAGAGTTGTCTTCTGGCTTCAGTCAGATAGAGGACAGTGTGCCAGACCACAACAGTGCCACCCTTGTCTGCGGGATTGATCGTGAGATTGGGATTGGTTTGGTGAGAGTCACATTCTCCGGTCAGTGTCCGTGTCTCTATTACAATTGTATTTCCTGCATTCTTCTCTATTCTCAGTGCAAGACAGTCAGCTTGTAGCCTTGCTTCCATTATTAGAATATAGAACATTACAGCACAGTACAAGCCCTTTGGCTCATGATGTTGTGCCAATCCATATATACCTACCAAAAAAAACTAAACTCTCCATACCCCGTAACCCGCTATTTTTCTTTAATTCATATGCCTGTCTAAGAGTCTCTTAAATGCCCCTTTCTTCTAGCCTCTACTATCACCCCAGCAACGCATTCAGGCACACTCAACTCTCTGTATAAAAAATTTACCCCTGAAATGTCTCTTAAACCATCTTCCCTTAGCTTTGTACAGATGTCCTTTAGTGTTTGATTCTCCCACCCTGGGAAAAAAGGTGCTGACTGTCTATCTTATCTATGCCTCGCATCATCTTGTAGACCCCTATTAAGTCACTTCTTATTCTTCTTCGTTGCAAAGAGAAAAGCCCTGGCTCTACTAACTTTGCCTCATAAGACATATTTTCCATCCAGGCAACATCCTGGTAAATCTCCTCCGCACCCTCTCCACAGCCTCCACATCTTTCCTGTAATGAGCAGGGCCAGCTCCCAATTGGGCCCTGCGCCTACTCTAGTCTTGTCAAAAACACACACAATAACACATTGCAACGTACACCTAACACTACATTGCAGGTGTTATAGAGAACAGCAATAATTTTAATTTTCTTCTGAATTTATAAATGTTTATAGTACAAACATGTTTTACTGTACGTAAGAGGTCCAAAATAATGAGCTCCAAAATACTGAATCACCCGAGATAACAAACTTTTTAAAACTCAGTCAAAATTTAGATTTAGTGCCACTGATACTATATAGAGATATAAAGTCTATAATACACTTTATTTTTTTATCTAAAAGATTCTACATTTTTGGTTGTCAACATGGGGCTCTGCAAAAAAAGTTTCCTATTGGGCCCACATCTCCCAAGTCCAGCCCTGGTAATGAGGTGACCAGAACTAAACACAATATTTTAAGTGTGATCTCACCAGAGATTTATAGTTGCAACATAATCTCATGACTCCTGAACTCAATACCTGACTAATCAAGCCCCAGCATCCCACAGGCCTTCCTAACTGTCCTATTAACCTGCGCATTGACCTGAAGAGATCTATGGATTTGGACCCCAAGGTCCCTCTGTTTTTTCCACACTGTTAAGTATCCTACCATTAACCATGTACTCTACCTTCAAGTTTCACTTACCAAAATGCATCACCTCACACTTATTCGGATGGAACTCTCTCTTCTACTTTTCTGCCCAACTCTGCATCCTGCTTATATCCTGCTTTAACCTACAACAGCTGTCAACACTATCCACTACTCCTCTAACCTTTGTATCATCTGCAAACTTAATGATCCATCCCTCTACCTCTTTGACCAACTCATTTTGTTTTTTAATCACAAAGGGCAGTGGTCCCACATCAGATCCCTGTGGAATTCCACTGGTCACTGACCTCCAGGTGGAGTACGTTCCTTCAACTAGTACTCTCTGCTTTCTACAGGAAAGCCAATTTTTAATCCATACAGCCAAAGATCAATGGATCTCATGCCTCATGACTTTCTGAACGAGTCTCCAATGGGGGACCTTGTCAAATGCATCATTAAAATCTAAATAGACCACATCTACCACCCTACTTTCTTTTGTTACTTCTACAAAAAACTCAGTCTCACGAGGCATGACTTTCTCTTCACAATGCCAAGCTGACTATCCCTGGAAAGGCTAAATGCTCATAAATCCTATCCTTAAGAATCCTCTCCAATATTTTGCCCACCAGTGATGTAAGACTCACTGACCTATAATTCCTTGGATTTCTCCCTATTATCTTTTTGAAACAAGTGGAACATTGGAGAATATGCCATTCTCTAATACTCTGGATCCTCCCCTGTGAATGTAAAGATCATTGCCAAAGCACCAGCAATCACTTATGACTTCCCATAGCAACCTGGGGTAAATCTCATCTGTACCCAGAGACTTATCAATCCTAATGTTTTTAAGAAGATCCAGTACTTCTTCTTTCTTAATTTCCACATTGTCCAGCACATAAGCTTATTCCATTCTGACATCACCTTGATCAAAGTCCATTTTCTCTGGTGAATACTGTTATGAGCCCAGAGGACCCCAAAACCCAGCAGAAAAAGATATTCACCAAGACAAATGGTTACTTAAACAAAAGGTGCTTTTAATTATCTTTAAACATGAAAATAGAATCAAACTTTAACTTATCACTATTGACTTACTTAACCTAACAACCCCCTCTAATTCTAAGTGCACTTGTTATGTAAAGTGTGTGTAAGTTCAGAAAAGTTCTTTGGATCACAGTCCAATCTCACTTCTCCTTCCTCCAAGTTCACTAGTTGCAGACAATTCTTATACTGTGCACAGAATTTAACACTTATAACGTTCACCAGGCTTTGGTGCTTGAAAGGTAAATGGTTACTGCTCAAGAAGGTTCTTGTTCGTTTTTAGAGAGAGAGATTTGTTGTACCAGGACATCCACAACCTATTCCTTTTTAATCAGCCATTCCATTGTCTTGCTGATGAAACTTTCCCCCTTCAGCATTCTCCAGATTATAATCTCTTTCTTTCGGATCACCACAGAGTTCCTTTTTGTTTCACTTATTCCAAGTGAAACATTAGACAGCCAGTCCTCTCCTCTTGTATGAACCACAAGAGCTTTGACCAGGCTGAAATAAGAACCCGTCTTCCAAATGGGGTTTTCCATTAGTTTGCCAGCTTGTCCTGTTTCATTCCCAACTGCTTTTGCTGGCTGTAACACTGTACAAGTGATCTGTGTGTGTGTGTGTGTGTGTGTGTGTGTGTGTGTGTGTGTGTGTGTGTGTGTGTGTGTGTGTGTGTGTGTGTGTGTGTGTGTGTGTGTGTGTGTGTGTGTGTGTGTGTGTGTGTGTGTCTCTCTCTCTCTCTCTCTCTCTCACTGAGAGAAAACCTGTTTGACTCTCTCTCTGCTTGCAAGGCCACATAACCATCTTCGAACAACTGCAGACAATCTGCGGCTCCAAGAAGATCTTTCATCTATTGCCTTTTATAAACAACAATCCATTAGTGAAGTCTCTTGGTCACTCTCCAAAGCTCTTGCAAAAGTTGTGGAGTCGATATGTCTAGCATTAGCAGAGCTCCAGTATTTCAAATAAGATCTGTTTTAAAGTGTTTGTATGTAACCTATTCTAACAAGCCTTTCCCAATTTATCTCCCAAAAACATATCTATATACTATTTCACAATACCAAAACAAAGTATCCATTTAGGACCTCCCCAACCTCCTCCACCTCCAGGTACATGTTGCCTCCTTCACTATCGTCAATCTTCTATTCTTCACATAAGCATAGACTGCCTTATTCCTACATGCCAATGCCTTCTTATCCTCCCTTCTAGCTCCCAGGTCCTTTCTTAAGTTCTTTCCTGGCTGCCATATAAATCTCAAGGGCCCTTCCTGTTTTTTTGCTTCCTAAATCTAATGTCGGTTTCCTTCTTTTTCTTAACTAGCTGCCTCATCTGTTTGTCAACCACCGTTCCCTTCTCCTACCATATTTTTCCCGTCACAGTTGGACACACTTATCCAGAACCCCATGCAAGTGGTCCCTATTTACACATAACTTCTGTACTTTCTCCCAAGATCATCCATTCCCAATTTACTCTTCCTAGTTCCTGTCTCATCCCATCATAATTAGCCCTTCCCCAATTAAACATTTTCCCATTTTGTCTGCTCTTATCCTTGTCCATAGCTATGCTAAAGCTCAAGGAGTTGTGGTCACTGTCACTGAAATGGTCCCCAACTGAGATGTCAGTCACCTGACCAGGTTCATTACCCAGTAGTAGATCCAGTATGGCCCATCCTCTAGTTGGCTTTTCCACATATTATGCCAGGAATCCTTTTTGGACATTTCTGCCAAATTCTGCCCCATCTATCTCTCTTGCAGTAAGGAGGTGCCAGTCAAATTTTGGGAAATTGAAGTCTTCCATAATAACAACTCTGTTATTTCTGCTCCATTCCAAAATCTGTCTGCTAATCTGTTCCTCAGTATCCAAAGGGCTATTTGGGGATCTACAAACTATTCCCAATATAGAGATTGCTCCCTTCCTATTTCTTCCACCCACATCAACTCATTAGAGTCTCCCTTCACAGGGTCATCCCTTTCTTCAGCTGTGAGACTATTGTGACTGCTTCTTTATCTGCAATTGCAATGAAGAATTAACTATTCTATTTATTTGCAGTTCTATATTCTTTTCAGCGGAATCGCACTAGTGGCAGGATGCTGCTTCTCCATCTTGTAGACCTTGTTGCAACAGTTGGGTTCTGCAGTTCTTCTGTGTTGTTGGTTGGGGTTTTACCTCACGTTCCCTCACAAGTTGTTGGAATTACAGAAGCTGCTGGTGCTTCTGGTGCGTTTTGTGTCAGATCTTGTGGGTGAATGTGGGTCCTGTTTCATCTCAGCTGCCTGGCAGATTCTGTTTCAATGATGTATGACCTTGGTGTCTCAGCATTTCTAACAATCTTTGCTGGACTCCAGGTTTTTAATCACTGGCTCTTGAACATGCACATGCTGCCCTGTGAAGAGATCTGGTAACGTTTGTGCATGTTTGTTGTAACGTTGACGACTTCCCTCTTGTATGTTAGTCAACTTTTTTCTTATTTCCTCTTGGTGGTCTGGTGAACAGAGTTTGCTTGGCAGGATTGTCTTGTACTTCCTGAATTTCAGAACTCTGCCAGAGACTTCATGTTGACCCTCAAGGGTGTTGCTCACAGTGACAGAAGAGCAAGATAAGGGTCTTCCTTTGTCTCTCGACACTTGGTGAGAGTGCATTTAATTGTCTGTACATGGCTCTCAATGAATCCATGGCCCTTGGGGTAAAATGGTGATGATGTGGTGATGGTGAACCCATATTCTGCAGCTATTTCTCTAAATTCACATGACGTTAATTGGGTTCCATTGTCTCATATCACTTGTTTGGGTATCCCCTGCTCCGTGAAGAGTGCTCGTACTGCAGTAGTGATGGTTGGTACTTTCTTGATGAAGCGGAATTTGGGGTAGTAGCAGGACACAGTGAGATACCACTCCTGGTGTTCTGTGAATACATCGGCAGGTATTTCAATGGGAATCATCTCTTCCTTTTGTTGTGTATTTCTGGCATGTCAGACATGTCGCCATCATTTTTTTTGATGTCCTTACACATGCCTGTCCAGTAAACAGCTGACTTTGCTCTGAGTTTGCATTTCTCCATTCCTTTGTGCCCTTGGTGTATTTCTTTTTGCATTGCCTCTGGTATTATCAACCAAGACCCTGCCAGCAGTACACCATTCTCCAGGGATATGTCATCCCTGACAGACCGATACTGGCTTATTGTAGGCTATACCTGTTTTATTCTTTATGGCCATCCCAATATCACCTGTTGCGAGAGCAGCTGCAGCACCTCGTCCTTCATGCTTTCTTCTTTAATCAGGTTTAGTTTGTAACTGGTCACACTGATGAGGTCTGATCTCCATGTCTTTTATTTCATATTTTTTATTTGGGGAAAGACGTGACAAAGCATCAACAAGCACCATTTCCTTTCCTGGCCTGTATTTCAAGGTGAAGTCATAACATTGGAGCCGTAGGAGTAGCTTCTGTAATCTGGCTGGTGCCTTGCTAAGATTCTTTTTCTGGATGTGTCCCAGTGGGTGATAATCACTCTCTACGACAAACTGTCTTCCATAGAGGAATTTGTGGAATTTTTCGCATCCGTATATGACTGCCAACAACTCCCTTTCAATATTGGCATATTGGGTCTCTGCTGTTGTCAGGGCTTTCGAGGTAAAGGCTATTGATTTTCCTTCCTGCACCAATGCTGTACCAAGGCCTCTGATGGAAGCGTCTACTTGTAATGTGACAGTTTTTTTTTCTGTCGTAGTAGCTCAGTTTTATTTCTCTGCAGACCAAGCTTGTCGAAATTTCATTGATATGATGGTGACCACTAAAACACCACATCTTTTTTTCAGCAACTCTCTGAGGTTGGCTGTGTGGTCCACCATGTGTGGGGTGAAGGAACTCATGTACTGAACCAGTCCAAGGAAACGTCTTAGTTTCTTTATGTCCTTTGGGTGTTCCATTTCAGTAATGGCTGTTACCTTCTCTGAGCTTGGCCTGACTCCTTCAGGTGCGTACACCATTCCGAAGAAATGGCACTCCTTCTCTTTAATGATGCATTTGTCTGCATTAAGTTTGATGCCAACCCCTCTTGTTCTCTCTATGGGTTCATTTGGTGAAGATTGTGGGTTTTCCCATCTCCAACAAAGACCTGGATGTTGTCTGCGATGCTGACAGCGCCCTTGCATCCCCTGTAGGTCTCATCTATCTTTTGCTGGAAGTCATCTTGGCTCACCTTTAGGCCAAAAGGTAGTCTCAGAAACTTGTACCAGCTGAATGGTGTATTGAACTTTGTGAGCAGTGTCAATTCTTCAACCATCTTCACATTCCAATATCCATTCTCTGCATCAAGTTTCCTAAAGATTTTGGATCCCACTAGTTCAGAAGTGATGTCTTCCAGCATTGGTGTTAGATAGTGACCTCTTTCGATTGCTTAGTTTAAGTCTTTGGGGTCCAGACATATCCTCAGGTGGCCATTCGGTATTTCATTTATTACAATGGAATTCACCCAGTCAGTTGGCTCGACCACTTTTGCTATCACTCGTTTTTCTTCCATTTCTTCCAGCTCCTGCTCTAGCTTTTGTTTCAGCTCTATTGGTACCTTCCATGGAGCATGGATTGTTGGTTTGCATTTGGGGTCTATGGTTATGTGGTATTTGAAATTTCCGAAGCACCCGACTGTGTCATCAAAGCATTCAGGATACACGTCCGTGAGCTCGGCATTGTTTGTGATCAGAGGGCATTGCTCAAGCAGAGTGTCACTATTGATCCTCTTGGACATTTCCTTCTCCCTGATCTCATGGTTTAGAGATTAGCTGTAATTCCTGACAACTGTTAAGGCCTAGGATTGCTGGTCCATTGGTGTCAACCATGAAGAATGTGCATATGATGCTCTTTCCTTTATGTCTGCCTTTTATTTGGACTTTTCCTAGTTGTTTAATCACAGGGCCACCATAGGCTGTGAGCATGACATTTATGGCTTCTAGGGTGCCTTCCTCCTGGTACCCATTCACCATGTTGTCGGGGAACATCTGATGGTACAGTCTAAGCAGGAGGACAGTATGATCCAGTGTCCAACTTTATTTTCAAGTTGAACGATGTTGGTTTGTTTCTGATCTTTCTTTTCACTTGGATCATCGTATGCAATTCATTTTTCCTCCTTTCCCTTTCTAGGACATCTCATAGAGGTGTATTGTTTCGATGTCAAGCGTCAGTGTGTCGGTGTCATTGCTGTTGCTTCCCTCAATGTGGTGTACTTTCCTTCTGCATTTTTGTTTTCTCTCTTTTCGTGCCAGACCTATACATCTTTTTCTAGTGATTGACCTTTCTACAAGTCCTGCACTTCGAACCATATGCGGGGCATTTCTTGCGGTCATCGAAGGGATGTAGTCTGCTGCACCTCCTACACTTCTCAGATGTCTGCAGCTTTTTCTGTGTGTGCTTCATGGCATCGACCCTTCTATCACTGTGCTGCCTGTTGGCCTACATGGAGAGGGATTGCACTTGCCTCCTAGTGGCCTTAAAGGCCCTAGCTGCATCTATGGCATCTGCTAGTTTCAAACTATCTTTTCCTATGAGAGCTTTCTGCCCTTCAGGATGAGTGCTTCCCCAGATTAGTTGGTCTATTTCTTTGAATTTGCATTTCGCAGCAATATTATTTAGCCTTGTGAGAAAATTATCTACCAACTCATCAGGCTTGTTTTAATCCCTGGAATTCGTATCGCTTTATTTTATGGTTGGATCGCTGTTCCAGATGAGAGGAAAATTTTTCAAGTATCCTTTCTGGGTTATTTTCTTCCCCTTCAGCCAGCTCCCAGCTATTAAACAGGTCTAGTCCTCACTCCTCCCTCCAAAGAAGAATGTAACTAATTTTTTTCTTTGGTGTAGCTCCCTTGAGGAAGCTTTTGAATGCCAGGTTGCACTTCTGCTTGAACCTTTGAAAGCCTCTGTGATGTCTTTGGCTTCCCCATCCATTACTGGGTGCAATGCTGCTGTGGCCATCTTCTTCTACAGCACTGGTGATCAGAAAATGGGGCTTTTTCTTTGTTTCCTTCACTCAGTGTTTATTTCAATTTTTTTTATATATAGTGTGGGTTTCAATCGATCCCACCACTGCCACCATGTTGTGTCTTGGTTTTACTATCTGAAGTCTTAAAAAACACTAGAAAGGGTTATAAGTTTACAGCACACTTCTTTACTCACATCAGACTACTGGGTCGCGTATAGATACAATGTCTTCCACCGCGCATGCACCACTCTCAAGTGTGATGTAGTTCTGACAGGGTTAGTGTTCATGCTCTAGCATAAAATAGTCCCAGGATTCCTCAGTATATAACACCTAGCCAAGTCCATCATGGGCTAAATGTGGCAAACCTGGCCAAGTTCATCACAGACACCACCTTCCCATCCATTGAAGACATCTATGCAAGGCACTGCCTTAAGAAGGCAACCAATATCATAAAGTATCCACATCACCCTGGTCATGGAATCTTCTTGCTGTTATCCTCAGGCAGTAGGTACAGAAGCCTGAAGTCCAACATCTAAAAGTTCAAGAACAGTTTTATTCCAACAGTTATCAGGCACTTGAAACTGCTCATACTACCCTAACATGAACCATAAACTATTCCAGGATCACCAAAAGATTTGTCTGTACATTTGGAACATCACATTTGCTTGCACTAACTTCAACATAAAATATTTATTTATTTATCATTTTCTATGTATTGCAGATGCCAGATAAGTGATTTTTCCAGTTGCTTGAGATTGTGTGTTGCATGACTGACAAGGCATGCTGATTTTAAACTTCCGTATTTTTTACCTACTTATTTTGTGCCATTTTATACCATTTGCTTGAGGTTTCCGGTTGCTTGAATTCCAGATAACGGGGGTTTTTACTGTACTTTAAAAGTGTCCATGTAGATCAACCACACCATTTTTTTCAAACCTTTTCTGTTTCACAAAATATTGTGCTAATTTAACTTAGTATAGTTGGTGTACCTTACATACCTATGTGGCTGCAGCAAGAAACATTTTTCTTATATCTATTCATTATATATGCATATGAAAATCAACACTTATACTCTCACCCTCAAGAGAAGAGTTATTATAATTCTAAAACCAGGCCCAAAGAATTAGTTTCCCATTTATAATATTCTGTTATACCCCAAGCATCAGACACAGCTCCCAATGAGCACATAAATCTGAAATTCACCCTTAATACATTGAAAGCCTTTCTCCTGTTCCAGTAATGTTGAAAGTACAGATGGACATGTACGTTTTGTGTTATGTCCTACAATTATATGGGCAGTCCAATTTCTTCTCCTAGCTGTGAACTCGATGATACTGTTCCCCATGTGATTGAGAGTCACGGGATTCTTCAGATCCAGGTGTTCCTGATCAAATTTGGTTAAGCGGGATGGATGGTGAGGAAGACTCCGACCTTGGGGAAAGACTTTGGCGGGTGAGTTTTATTGCAATCCCATTTCCCCTGTTGAATGTTTACTCTCTGTTGACATTGTTGCTAAGCAATTCATTACTCAAGTGCAAGTCCTTCTTGGCTTTTGCTCGAACACAGCTGCCAGATTTGAAGCAATGTGACTGAGTCCTACACTCAATAAACCTCTTCTATCCTAGAGTTTCTGTTCCATGTGATGAGAGAGCAAAGAGCTGGAAGTGGACATGGAAAATCCCCAAGATGCTACTCAACAAGAGTTGATATTTAAACTTTCACTGGTACAAGGCTCCAGTGTGAGCGAACCTTTGGGAACAGGCTGTCAGTCCAAGACAGAAACATTTGTAATACAGGAATTGTTCATAGCATGAGGTGGTTATTGGATAGGAATGAAATGGAATGATGACAGAACAGCTTGTGTAGTGTTTGAAAAGCACATGTGGATTACAACATGGAATCAGGCCATTTGGCCCATCCAATTGATGGTGTTTACCCTTTACACAAATTAATTGACCTGACTGCACTTACCTCACCTCCACCCAATTCTACTCAGCCCCTTTTCCTTCAATCCTACTTTCCCACCCCATCAACTCTGCTCCCTATTCAATCTGATTTTGAATTCTTTTTAGTTCCTGCTTCAACCATTAACCCTTGGCATGAATGCCACAAGTTTATCATTCTGTGTGAATAAGGGTGGCGTGGTTAATGTAGTGGCTAGCGCAACGCTGTTAGAGTGACAGCCTGTAAGGAGTTTGTATGCTCATTGTATGTTTGCCTGGGTTTCCTCTGGGTGCTCCACTTTCCTCCCACCATTCAAGACATACAGGCGTTGTAGGTTAATTGGGTGGAATGGGCTTGTGGGCCAGAAGGGCCTGTTACCATGCTGTATGTCCACATTTTTTTTTTAAAGTTCTTTCTGTTCTCTTGTGTAAATTTCACACACATCTTGTATCATTGGGCTTCTTGTTCTTAATATTCAGTTTTCACCCACATGATCCACTATATACAGAATTAAGAATGTTGATGGATGTGGTGCACTGTTAGCCAGAATCAGACACACACAAGGTAAAGACTGTACAATAGGCTTTAATCCATAAAGACTTCCACAGAGCCAGGCTGGCTGTGGCTGCAGAAACTCTGAGTGAGGCCGGTGCAGGCTTATAATCCCGAAGGGTGATTGACACCCAATCAGGTGGGGCTTGATCTCTTCAGGCCGACTGATTGACAGCCAGTCAGGTGTTGTCCTGTTTCCTTATACTCCTGTAGGTACAGAGGTTTCCCCCTGCAGTAGGCCAGTGGTGTACCACCACAATGGGAATTTTTTAAAAAACTGATTTATGTAGGATGAATTTAGAGGTGTGTTTGTGTGGACTCAGTGGGTAAAAGTGTCCGTTTACATGCTGTATCTCTCCCTGCAAGAAAGTAGAAGCAGGGGTAAGGCACTATGGTCATGAATGATCTGTCCTAGGCCTCATCTCCCCTTTTGTGCCAGTTCTCCAATTACCTTTAGTCCCTGATCATTAAAAAATGTATCTCCTTCCCCTCTAAATACCTCCAATGACTTAACCTTCACATCCTTATGAGTTAGACAACTCTCAAGCTTCCCTTTGTGAGAAGTTTCTATGCCCCTCAGCTTTAATTGATCATCCAAATTTTGATGAAACCTCCCCTCATTCAATATTCCTCTGCAGGCGAAAACAACACTTTCACACTACCTTAGGATCTAGTATGTTTCACTAGGAACTTCCCCCATTCCTATAAGCTCTAAAAATTTAATTTCCTTGTTTCCTGTAAAAGGAAAACAATTTCATTCCAGGAATTAGACTGGTTGATCTCTTCTTAAATAGTGGCCTCTGTACTCTGTACAATTGTAACCCAGCTTTCCTCTTTCTGGACTCCAATCTGGTTGCTCTAAAGGCCAGTATGCCTTTCACCTCCTAACCACCTGCCAACTAACTTTTGTGACTCACTCTCAAGAACACAGAGACTGTTCCGTGCTTCACTGAATTTCAGTCTTCCCTTCATTAAGCTAATTGCTTGACTTGAGATTATTCACCTCAAAGTGCACGACCTCACATATTCCCACATCAAAATCCATTTGCCAAAGTTTATCCCATTCACTCAACCTATCTATATCTTCCTACAGATTTTCTTTCCTTTTTAAAATATTTTTATTGAGTTTAACATACAAATCCTACATACAAAGTCTAATATTACAAACAGCAGGCCATATATCATGTACACATCACAAATTAATATAAATGTAAATTGAAAACCTATCCACATTGTTTATTTAACATACTTTCTTTAAAAATAATTCTGGATAGAAAATAAGTAAAACTATATTAGACAATCCCTTGATCAATCTAAACAAAGGGTAAATTCTGTCTAATTTAATGATATGATCTGGGACAACCATATTTAAACCCATATAACATAACATAACAATTACAGCACGGAAACAGGCCATTAGGCCCTTCTAGTCCGCACCGAACTAAACACCCCTTTCTCGTCCCACCTCCCTGCACAATGCCCATAACCCTCCATCTTCTTCTCATCCATATACCTGTCCAACCTTTTCTTAAATAATACAATTGACTCCGCCGCCACTATTTCTCCCGGAAGATCATTCCACACGGCTACCACTCTCTGAGTAAAGAAGTTCTCCCTCATGTTACCTCTAAACCTCTGCCCCTTAATTCTTAACTCATGTCCTCTTGTTTTAATCTTTCCTCCTCTTAACGGAAATAGTCTATCCACATCCACTCTGTCTATCCCTTTCATAATCTTAAATACTTCTATCAAATCCCCTCTCAACCTTCTACGCTCCAAAGAATAAAGACCTAATCTGTCCAATCTCTCCCTATACTCTAGATGCTTAAACCCAGGTAACATTCTGGTAAACCTTCTCTGCACTCTCTCCACTCTGTTTATATCCTACCTATAATTAGGCGACCCCAGAACTGCACACAGAACTCCAAATTAGGCCGCACCAACGTCTTATACAATCTCAACATCACCTCCCAACTCCTATATTCCATGCAATGATTGATAAAGGCCAGCATACTAAAAGCCTTCTTCACCACCCTATTCACGTGAGTTTCTACCTTCAGGGAACGATATACCGTTACTCCTAAATCTTTCTGCTCTTCTGTATTCATCAATGCTCTCCCATTTACAACGTATGTCCTATTCTGATTCTTCTTACCAAAATGAAGCACCTCACACTTATCAGCATTAAATTCCATCTGCCATTTTTCAGCCCACTTTTCTAAGCAGCCCAAATCCCTCTGCAATCCTTGAAAACCTTCTTCATTATCCACTATTCCACCTATCTTAGTATCGTCTGCATATTTACTAATCCAATTCACCACCCCATCATCTAGATCATTAATGTATATAATGAACAACAATGGGCCCAATACAGATCCTGAGGCACACCACTGATCACCGGCCTCCAACCTGACAGACAATTATCCACTACCACTCTCTGGCCTCTCCCTTTCAGCCAATGTTCAATCCATTTGACTATCTCAAAATTTATACCTAAAGACTGCACCTTCCTAACTAACCTTCCATGTGGTACCTTATCGAAGGCCTTACTGAAGTCCATATAGACAACATCCACTGCGCTACCCTCATCCACATTCCTAGTCACCTCTTCAAAAAATTCAATCAGATTGGTCAAACATGACCTTCCTCCCACAAATCCATGTTGAGTGCTCCTGATCAGACCCTGTCTATCCAGATGTTTATAAGTACTATCTCTAAGAATTTTCTCCATTAATTTACCTACCACAGACGTCAAACTTACAGGCCGATAGTTGCCAGGCTTCCTCCTTGAACCCTTTTTAAATAACGGAACCACATGCGCAATGCGCCAATCCTCCGGCACTATCCCCATATCTAATGACATTTGGAAAATTACCGCCAGAGCCTCGGCTAACGTTAATCTAAAAAGAAATAAAAAGAAAAATCCTGACCTCTCAAATACTTTCATGGTCATCAGCACACTTGGACATTTTACATTCTGGCTCCTCCCCCTGTCATTACTATGTTGTAAATAGTTGAGGACCAAGGTCTAATCCTTGGGACATTCCACTAATTACATCTTTCCAGTGTGAAAAAGACCTGTTTATTCTGACCCCCCAATTGACTATGCATTAACTAACCTTCAATCCATGCTAACACAATTCCATTAAAACCATGAGTTCTTACCTGTTGACATCTCTTTAGAGCCATTGAGTTTCACAGCATGGAAACGGACCCTTCCGCCCAACTTGCCTGTCTTCTTTGGCTTGGCTTCGCGGACGAAGATTTATGGAGGGGGTAAAAAGTCCACATCAGCTGCAGGCTCGTTTGTGGCTGACAAGTCCGATGCGGGACAGGCAGACACGATTGCAGCGGTTGCAAGGGAAAATTGGTTGGTTGGGGTTGGGTGTTGGGTTTTTCCTCCTTTGCCTTTTGTTCGTGAGGTGGGCTCTGCGGTCTTCTTCAAAGGAGGTTGCTGCCCGCCAAACTGTGAGGCGCCAAGATGCACGGTTTGAGGCGTTATCAGCCCACTGGCGGTGGTCAATGTGGCAGGCACCAAGAGATTTCTTTAGGCAGTCCTTGTACCTTTTCTTTGGTGCACCTCTGTCACAGTGGCCAGTGGAGAGCTCGCCATATAACAGGATCTTGGGAAGGCGATGGTCCTCCATTCTGGAGACGTGACCCATCCAGCACAGCTGGATCTTCAGCAGCGTGGACTCGATGCTGTCGACCTCTGCCATCTCGAGTACTTCGACGTTAGGGGTGTAAGCGCTCCAATGGATGTTGAGGATGGAGCGGAGACAACGCTGGTGGAAGCGTTCTAGGAGCCGTAGGTGGTGCCGGTAGATGACCCATGATTCGGAGCCGAACAGGAGTGTGGGTATGACAACGGCTCTGTGCTGACTAAGTTGTCCACCTGAACTCATCCCATTTGCCATTTGTAGCCTATATTCTCTCTAAATCAGTTAACAGTGACTCTGTACTATCTGAATATTGCTAGACTCCTCTCCACACATATTTATTGAGCATTTTCAATTGCTTAATTGTTATTATTGCATTACCTGCTGGATAAGTTGATTTGCCTCAGTAGCACACAAAATTAAGCTTCCTGCTCTATTTTAGAGCATGTGACCAATTAACCTTTCAATTCAACAATCCTATTTAAGTATTTAAGTGATTTGCTAAAGCAATGGTCCCAGCCACTGGCATCACTGAGGGGATGCTGGATGACAACATTAGATCATCAGACCAAAATGACTGTCTATAAAATTTTTGTGCAGTGTTTCAGTAGAAATTTATTATTTTTATAAAATTATCCCTGTAGTTAGTTATAACAACAAAAACATTTTGTAAGCCCAGCTTACATGTATCAGTATACCTACAAGGCTAAAAACTCAATGCTAATTTACATTTTGAACCTTCTAATGTGCTCTGGTCAGAGCTGTCATTATTATTGAATTACAATGACACTTCGAATCACATGGTTTTGTCTGCATGAGCTACAAGCACACACTGTTGTTTTTGTTGCTACTGGCGTTTTTATAGTTGCTGCTTTTGTCAAATTTTCTGGTGTCTTATCTCACTACTATTGCCATTACATTCAGTAATATATGGGAATTAAGATTTACAAGTAACATTAGTACAAAAAACATTACTAAGGATTCTGTATGGCCTGGTACAGGAGGAGGTCCATGTCGTGGTGGGGGGTGGGGGAGGGTGGTGACACCATGTGTTACTGCACTAGGTGACACCAACTTTAGTGATGCCTCTGGTCTCAGCATGACTTAGTTGAAGCCTGCCCCAACAGAACAAGCTGAAGTGGCTGAACTGCTATCATTGGGTTTGGTTGTGTAGCAGCCAAATACTGGACCAGCCAAAAATCTGGAAAATCATTGATTGCCATAAGCTAGAATCCCAAATGGAGACTGGGGCAAAGGCAGAATTTAAATTTAAATAATGATACAAATCTGAAATTGAAACTTGGCCCCATAAACAGAAGACATACAATTACAAAGACTTCTTAAAAATCTACTTGGTTCACTGATCACCTTCAGGAAGGAAATCCACTGTCCTTATACAGTCTGGACTAGGAGTGGATTCCACGCCCATCAGAAGCAGTCGCCTTTCAATAGACCTCTTCGGATTCTGGAGCAAATAAACATGGACAATGATTTCTGGCATTGCCAAAGATGTCCCACATCCCATGAATGAATAAAAAGCAAATCAGAGCAGATGTCTAAACAAGAAAAGGATAGAGGGAACAGTAAGGATATTGTTAGACTGCCCTTGGAGTATTGCATTCAGTTCTCATCACACTATGGAAAGGATGTGATTGCGAAGGAGAGAATGTTGGAGGAGAATCATCAAGGACCCTTTCCACTCCACAAACAGCATCTTTCAGCTGCTCCCATCGGGAAAGAGATGCAGTGCTACCAGGCTGAGGATCAGCTTCTTCCCATAGGCAGTAAGAAATGCTAAATGACCAGAGAACTGCTTACAATAACCATCGGCGACTCTCATATTTTTGAGGCAATATTTACTTATTTGTATATATAAATACTTGTCCTGATTACGTATTGTTTGTCTGTATGTAGGTTATATCTGATTGTGTGTCTGCGTGTTTTACACCAACTACCGGAGAACTTAGTTTCATTGGGTTGTAATTGTGTAATCAGATAACAATAAACTTGACTTGACTTGACTTAACTTGATTGAGATTGACCAGAATGTTGACTGAACTGGAGGACTTTAGGTATGGTGGGAGATTGGATCGGCTGGAATTTTTCTCCCTGAACCAAAGGGTGATGTTATAGATTAGAATATAAAATTATAAGAGGCACTGAATGTAATTAAACAAGAAAATATGCTAATGCTGGGGTAAAGTTCAATACACAAATGTGCTGGAGAAACTCAGCAGCTCACTCAATATCTATGGGAAGTAAAGTGCAACCAATGTTTTGGCCCTGGGTCCTTTAATGGTTACCCTTTATTTCCCGTGAATGCTGCATAACCTGCTGAGTTTCTCCAGTATGTTTATATATTATACAGAGGCATAGGAGGGTAGATAAGATCTTTTTTTGTTTATTAAAGTTGAGACCATAGGTTTATAATAAGAGGAAGGTGCTATTATTATATTTAAGAGAAAGTTAACTAAACAATGAATAGGATACAATCTCATAGTGTCAAGGGTAAGCATGGATGTGATGGGCCAAAGGGTCAATTTCTGTGCTGCACACTCAATGATTCAGTGATGGTATGACATCAGCAAAGAGGTGAATAACTAGACACATTAATATAAAGCAGAAGGATTGACGACTGTCCAAGAAAGTATTTTCACTAAAATTATCGAGTGGTCTGGAATCTGCTGCTGAGAAAGGGTGACTGAAGGAGAAACCGTCTCTACCCTTCCAAAATACTTAGGCCGGTACCTGCAAAGGGTTGGGGAATGAGAGTGGAAAAGTTGGGTTGGACAGGAGCTCTTTCACAGTTGGCATTGTAAGATGGGCAAATGGCCTTTTGATTCTGAGACACTTAACTGAGTCGTTCAAAGTCAAGGAAGGATTTGATGATGTAAATCAGGAGAAGCTATTTCCAATGACAAAAAGGTCAGTAATCAGATGGAACAAATTAAGTGAGGAACGAAAGAACCAGGGCGATACAAGAAGATTTAGTTGTGTAGCAATTTGTGAGCTGTAAGGTCAGGGATTCAATAATACCTTTTAGGAAAGCAATTTTTGGATCAGCAATTGATGGGGAACTTTATTGGGCCACAGGAAAAGAAGGGATTGTACCAATTCGACCAGCTCTTTCAAGGAGCTGGAGCAAGAATAGTGGGAGGAATGGGTTCCTTCTGAGATTCTGTATCACTTCATGAACAATGTTATTATAAACCAATTAGTTTATGGTCCTATGCAGGTGACAAAATGCAGCACCAACATCCACACGAAATAAGTAGGAACAGACATGCCAACAATGGTGAATTGGAGTGTGGTGTTTGAAATCCATATGAAGCCACCCAGATTCAGTATATAAATAATGACGGATGCAGCTGTAGCAGTAGAGATACAGAGGCTGGAATCAAGTTTGGGTAGAAGAAAGGTTCAGCACTAGAACAGTTGTTATCAAGGGTCAGGATTTAAACATGGTATCAGGGATGTGGATTTTAATTTGTAGGAAGTTCTCCTATGATCCATGATAGTCAGAACAGCTGTGACCAAGAGACAGCAGATGAGCATCTAAAATCAAAGCGTGGTAGGTTCGAACTCTACCCCAAAGTCTTGAATCTTGTTGCTCCCAACACGTTGCAAAGGGATTTCACACCCTTGAAGCAGACATCTTTCATATATAATATTAAACTGAGGCACCATCATACCTGCAAGTTGGATTTAAAAGATCCCCTGGACACACTTCAGTGAAGAGTATGATAGTTCTGCCCAGTGACGTCACTTTTGAAATAGATTATCTATTTATCTAACTCTGCTTGTGGGATCATGTCACGTGTAAACTGGTTGCCATTACAATCAATACAATCATGGCAACATTTCAAAATGATTTCATTGCCTGTAAAGCAGTTTGGACTATGAAATTTTGAAAGGTGCTTCATTGTACATTCTCTGCTTTTTGTGGCTGTTGACAGAATAATGCAGTCTGAGGCCAAAACCCACACTTGAGACAAATTCTTCAGAGGTCACCGGCAACATATTTTAACCATGAGAAGTCACCCGTGGGTTAGTGCAGGCACGCAGTAGGACAGAAGCAAATTGATTGTTTCAGTGGAAGCCCAGGTCAAGCAACTGTGCTTGTACTTTACTCAACATTATCTATTGCATCATGCTGTTTCTCTCCCATGTCAGACCTATAACATCGCTCCAGTAAAAATGACTAGACACTGACACTTGGAATTAGGTTTCAGTGAGATATGGCAGCATTTCATACTATAATGAAGAAAAGTTATACTCTGGCGTATGTGCCACAGTTAATCAACAACAAAACATTTTAGTGTCTCAATCAAAGCATTGCCAAAAACATCAAGCCAAAAATTAATCGAGAACTCATAACACTTGGATCATTTTGCATTTGTCAAGTTCCAATATAAACGCCGGCTTGGCAGCTTGCAGAACCAGCAAACAAACTCAGCAGGCAGCTGCCACTTGGCCACTGGGACTCCTACCACACATTCTACCTACCTTTGTCTGTCAAGGGTGGGGTTCATGTTGAATTTCTCCAAGGTGCTTGTTTCGTGCAGTTGTGATCCTGCACATTGACTTGTGTCGAAGCAAACACCATTCCCCAAACACCACCTCTTTTGAAGGAATCTTCAGGTGGGAAATATGATCCTAGATTTCCAGGGAATCCCACTCTTAGTAACCATTTAGGTACTTTTAGGTGACTTGGAGTTTTCCTCTGCATCTACCCCATGCTTCACCTTTCCTCGGAGTGTTCGATGGAACAGTATAACCACTGTTTATGCTCCATGTCTAATTCATAATGTATCTGCCCAGAAAATATGTGAAGAGTGCCTGACTCTTACTTTGGACTGTACACTGAAAATGTTTGGTGGGACAGTGTGTAGAAACATTTATCTATATGAAACCCAAATATTTCCAAAAGCAATTAGTGCTGGAACTTTATTTGTCAAGCTTGGTGAACTGGCCCAATCTTGAGTCAAAGCTAAATATAACAGGGGAAGAGGTTGTAGTGGGGCACAATCAAATCTGCAGTTTGATCCACTGACATATAAGTATGTCCTGAGCCTCTTTCTCAGAGTGGTTTGGAGTTATAGACATGGAAGGATTTGATCAATGGTTTTAAACTTATTTGCACACTAATATCAAAGGACCAAGTAGATACAGAGTGTAGGGAAATAAGGTCAGAGAGCCCTGGAACATTGATATAAGGGTATTAGCACAGAAGTAGTAGTGTACAAGCTCTTAAAACCCTTTCCACTCAATAATTTGGCAATGTAATTTGGAATTTTCAGCTGACTCCCAACAGTCAGACAGGAAACCGAGCTCCAGACTTTGGCCCACTTTAATAAGGAGGAGAATTGACTGACGTCACCTCAGAACGATCTGACTCTAAGGAAGGTTACAGAAACCCAGAACACAGAATCCAACAAACAGTTAAGCCTGGAGCTCAAATGGAGCTTTTGACTGTCTGAATGCCTATTGGATAAATAGAATGGAATTAATGCAGGTAAATGAAGGTCCCAATCAGCACAGTCTAATTGAATGGGGATTGGCCTACTTCTGCCATTTCCGATGCACTAATCAGTTAGCCTGAAATTGAGTTGTAAGCTCTTCATCTTAATTGAAGTGATAACACTAGACAACAATTTTTTTCAAAAGGTTTGCATCCTGAAAACAAATGGGGGATTATGATAGACAACTTCAAGCTGAAAACAAAAATAATTTCAGATTTGCTGCAACATATAGGAAGTTGGAGAAACATTAAATTAACTTTTATTGAAGTGAGCATGTTTATCACATAATGATGCTGACACACTGCATTAGTTCAACTGACTTAAAAATGTTTTACCACTGATTTCATTTGTACTCAGCATCTGATGTCCATCAATATTCAGCCAGCCTTGATGGATTCCAGTTGCCCCGATACTGTTTTCCCATGGACACAATGTCCTGGTGAAACCTTTCACCATGTTCATCACTGGCTGCACCAAGATCAGCAAGGATGAAATCAAAGTGCAAATGCAGAAAATGAATTTTCAATGACATGTTGCACTTCGTGGTTTTGTCTGCTTGATGCATGTTGTCAATCAGCTGGATGGAGTTTGGTTCTCTGTAGTTTCCAAGAAAATTCTCAACAACATTTTTAAATGCCTTCTAAGCATGCCCTGGGCTAAGACAACATGCGTATACCACCTGCAGTAAGTGCATGCCCAGGCATGCTTGGACTGATCAAAATAGCTTGCTTTGTGGACAATATACTCGTAGATTTAAAATATGACAGGAATTCACAAAAGTAGGTTACATCTAAAAATTAATATGTGATAGGAAAATTTTAACGTGATTTTTGTGATCAGCAGACCAAATTCCATAAAATACACCCAAAAGTGTTCAGGAAGTAAAATCCATTATAATTTACCAACAGTAATTATCCATTGTAGATGTGCAAAATTAAACAGGAATCATTTTTGCAGGTTAGTATTGCTGGCCTTTTAGCAAGACCTTGCTGCGTTCCTGGGGAAGGCTGTTGGAGGGCTAGATCTTCAGATTTAGATGTTGATTTCAGATTTATTGTCAGAATACGTACATAACATCACATGCAACCCTGAGATTCTTTTTTCCTGTAGGTGAGGCAGAGTTACCTGCAAAATTACAAAATTAACTGTATTCAACATACAAATGTAAACAAATAAAGAAATGCAAACAATCTGTGCAATACAGAAAGAAAAAAAATCAATGCACAAGTAAGAGTCCTTAAATGAGTCCCTGGTTGAGTTTGCTGTTGAGGAGACTGATGGTAGAGGGGTAGCAGCTGTTCCTGAATCTGGTGATGTGAATCTTGTGGCACCGATAGCTCTTTCCTGATGGTAGCAGTAATAATAGAGCGTGTGCTGGGTGGTGTGGATCCTGGATGATTGCTACTTCTTTCCAATGGCAGAGTTCCCTGCAGATGAGAGTGGGGAGGGCTTTGCCTGTGATGTCCTGGAACTGCTTTCCTTGTCCCACACATGAACATTATAGATCTTTATTTTTCTTTGACATAGTTTGTCCTACTGGGAGACTCGAACCGAACCTGAATTTTAAATGAGATCGTCAGTCTGAGGGCAGCATTGCACTGAGGGACAGGCATGGCTGAGGTAGTCCTACTGTATTATTGGAGTGATGCTAATGCTTCATTGCATTGTTAAAAACCATCAGGCAAATTAAAATATCAGAGGGAAAGAATTCAGGCTACTGAGACTGTAGGGTGTGCCCACGCTGGATGGTCTGTTTCTAACTGGATGCAAACTCTCACAGGATCTGTCTGTTCTACAGATACTTGAGGGAAAGGGTGTTATATGTTATGAGTCCAGTTTTGACCTTTCGGTCGCAATCAAGTTTAATTCGGGATCTCATTCCACACACTCTAGCAACATCCTTTCATAAAATAGGTACATCATTTACTGCCTCAAGATGATAATTAGAAGTTTGTTTCTCTTTGAAAACCTCTTCCAAAGCTGTGGTTAACAGGGCAGGGCCAGTCCAAGTTCTAAAATGTGCCAGATAAATTACGGTAACTTGTCTTTTACCATAACTGAGTCTCTGTTGCATTATCACACATGCTATTTCTGTCATGTGACCTCTTCAGGAAATATTTTTGGATTTTTACACAGTGCTGAGTTATTCAAGGGGGAATATAAGGCCCACCCAATGTTACCTCATTTAAATTGCGGATAGTCATCATGGGCTTTGCTCTGGAGACAGAATAAATGGCTTGAGTGAAGGAAACATGAAACATGGAAAGGGCAAAAAGCTAAGGGTCAATCCCGCTTTTTGACTATACTGTGTCTGTTCTGAGTTTCGTATTATATGTTTGTCTGACCTCTGCATGACTCAGGCATTGTCAACTTCTGAATCAGCAATGCTGAGAATCCTTCAAATATCTGAGGCATCTGAAATGCTGATATGAAAACTGAAATGAAAACAGAAAATTCTGGAAACTTTCAGCAGGTAGGGCCACATTTTCAGAGAGAGAGAAAATTAATATTAGTATTTCAGATCTCCTCAAAACACTTAATTCAATTAATTTTCCTGCATATTAATTTTCCTGTCCTTTCCTGCTCAGCCCTGCCTCTCCAAATGGATATTTGTCAATAAATTTCCTATCACTGACATGAGTCTCATCAGCCTATAGTTACCTGACTTATCCCTGCTGTCCTTCTCAAGTAAACGACCAATATTAGCTATCTTCCAGCTTTCTGGCACCTTGCCCACGGCTTACAAAGATGCAAACTATCTCCATTACTTCCACATTTAGCACCTCCCTTGCCCCTCTGAGAAGCCTGAGAGATATATCATCTGGTCCTGGGGATTTAAGACAAGAGTATTCACTTAGGAGGCCAATCACATCGCCTGGCTCCACACATAGATTACTCCATTGGTTCCCACCTCTTTCACCGGATTTCCTCCTAATCTTAATGTGGAATGACTTCTAATTCTCCATAATTTTAACTGCCATAGATGTACATGGTCCTCTTTAGCCCTCCTAATTTTTTGTTTTTTCCTACAGTAACTATATTCCTCAATATACTCCCTCAGCTCAACTTGATGATCATTGTATTTTTTTTGTTGGTCAAACATTCAATATTCTTTGCCATCCAGGTTCTCTAATCTTGCCATCTTTGCCTTTCAGCATTATTGGCCCTGAAATCTCAGCAAGTCTCCTTGTCAGATGTTTTACCCACAAGCATCTGCTCCCATTAATCAGGTCCTCTCTTATGTTATTGAAGTCAGTCTTCCCACAATTTAGGACCTTAATTTGAGGTTTCCATTATGACTCTGCATTGTACACATTATGACGACTGTTCCCCACTGATACTTCCACCATCTGCGCAGTTTCATTTCCTCAGATGAGATTAAGTATTACCCTTCTAGTCAAATTCACTGTGTGTGTGCGTGTGTGTGTGTGTGTGTGTGTGTGTGTGTGTGTGTGTGTGTGTGTGTGTGTGTGTGTGTGTGTGTGTGTGTTTTTTTATGGTATATCTGGCATATAAGTTGACCCCAATTTTCTGGAAGCCTGAGATGGCCCGTTGACTAACATATATGTTGACCCCCCCCCCCCCAAAGATCGTGATGCCTGAGATGGGCCATTGAGCAGCATATACATCAACTCCCAAAGATCATGCTGATTGACCTGCTGGGCATAGGCTGGAAGTGATTGATATCATGGAGGGTCCATCGACACAAAAGTGTGAAGCGTGTTTTAACTTGAAAGTGATAGAAATGGCCAATAAAACCAACTGGGCTGCTGTAAGAAAATTTGATGTATGTGAGAGGTTGGTAAGAGATTGGAGGAAGACAGAAGAGACTTTAAGAAAAATATCAAAAAGGCAATGTTCTTTGAGAAAAGGAATCACTCATTGGCCAGTTGGAAAATCATGTTGCAGAATCTGTATGTGAACAGAGGCAAGATTGTTACCTATTCACCCAAAATAAAATAAGAATATTTGCACTGCAGTGGGCAAAGTCACACCCAGACCTCAGTGATGATTTTGAGGCTACAGTAGCCAGGTGCAACTGTTTCATGAACTGGAAAAATCTGGTATTATGGCAAAAAGCAAAAATTGCACATAAACTACCAAAAGATCTTAGTCATAAAGTTTTCACCAGTTTATTATACGTAAGCAGCAGAAACTCAAGTTTGCATTGGCAAATATCGGAAAAGTGGACGAAATCCCCATGAAATTTGACACAAAAGGCAATGGAACAATGGAATGGAAAGGTGTTAAAACTGTGAAAACCAGAACTACAGGCTACGAAAGCTAGGTTTCCCATGGTGTGACAGATATAGATATGTTTTTGGGAGATAAATTGGGAAAGGTTTTTTTTATGTCAGTCACATACAAACACTTTAAAACAGATCTTATTTAAAATACTGGAGGTCTGCTAATGCTAGACATATTGGCACCACAGCCTTTGCAAAAGCTTTGGAGAGTGCCCAAGAGACTTCATTAATGGATTGTTGTTTACAAAAAGGCAACAGATGAAAGAGCTTATCGGAGCCATATATTGTCTGGAAGGGAACTAAGAGGGTCATGTGGTTTTGTAAGCAGAAAGAGTAAAACAGGTTTTCTCTCTGAGAGAAAGAGAGAGCGAGAAAGAGAGAGCGAGAAAGAGACAGACAGACAGAGACCAGTTCTACAGTTTTACAGTCAGCAGCAGCAGCTGGGTCTGGAACAGGACAAGCTGGAAAGCTTGTGGAAACCCCATTTGGAAGATGGGTTCTGAGTGCTCAGTTCAGCCTGGTCAAAGCCCTTGTGGTTCATGCAAGAGGAGAGGATTGGCTCTCTAATGTTTCACTTGAAATAAGAGAAACAAAAAGGAAATCTGTGGTGACCTGAAAGAAAGAAATTGTCATCTGGAGAACCCCGAGAGGGCAAGTTTCTTCAGCAAGACACTGAAGTGGCTGATTAAAAAGAAATTAGTTGTGGGTGTCCAGCATACAGTGAATCTCTCTCTGAAAACTGACAAGAACCTTCCTGAGCGATAACCATTTACCTATCAAGCACCAAAGCCTGGTGAACTTTATACATGTTAAATTCTGTGCACATTATAAGAATTGCCTGCAATCAGTGAACTTGGAGGAATGAGAAGTGAGATTGGACTGTGAACCAAAGAACTTTTCTGAACTTACACACACATTACATACACGTGCGCTTAGAATTAGAAGGGGGTTAAGTTAGGTTAAGTAAATCAATAGTGATTCTCTTTTCATGTTTAAAGATAATTAAAAGCAACTTTTGTTTAAGTAACCATTTGTCTTGGTGAATATCTATTGCTGCTGGGTTTTGGGGTCCTCTGGGCTCATAACAGTGGTGTATTTGTGGATGGTCGACAGGATGAAGTTAAGACCCATGGAAATCTTCAAACGGAAAATTAAACTGAAAATGAAATTTCCTGCAGGTATTTTTGTACATGTTCATGAAAAAGGATGGATGGATGAAAATGGTGTAAAACTATGGATAGACGATCTGTGGAAGCGGTAGCCAAACAGTTCAGCAAAAATGGAGTTTGGTGGTCTGGGATACGTTTCACAGCCACTTAACTAAGAAGACTAAAAGTAGATTAGCACTACGTAATACGAACATGGCAGTTGTCCAGGTATTTTGACGTCTATATTGCAACTTCTTGATGTTTGCTGGAACAAGCCATTCAAAGACCATGTGTGCGAGGAATGGAATGCATGGATGTCAAGTACAGAAAAGTTGTTCATAAAAGGTGGGGCAATGCATGTTATATCACTTGATGCACTCTGTAACTTTGTGCTCAAAGCATGGGACAAAGTTAAAGTAGAGACGGTGATAAAATTGTTCAAAAAGTGTGGTATCTCTTGTGCAATTGATGGCAACGAAGACTCTGGGACACTGACGACAAAGATGAAACTGCCTCATCAGATACAGACTGATGACTGTTTACAAAGTGAGAGTATGGATGTGCCTGCTGCCATCTTTTCCTCAGGCAATGAGAGTGAGAGTAACTTTGAAGGGTTCTAAATGTGTTATTGTTTTCAATAAAAATCTCAATGAAAATTTGTCACAGTCATGTTTTATTTTGTTTTTCAAGGGTCGACTTATATGCCAAATCATTTTTTTTCATGGGTTGATTTATATGCCGGGTCAGCATGGATTGGATTTTCAGCTGAATTTAAGCCCTCCAAAGTATATCTGGCGTATAAATTGAACCCCATTTTTTGATAGAATTTTTTGGGTTTCATGACTCAACTAAAATGTCAAAATATACAGTATATACACACACACACACACACACATACACACACACACACACACACACACACACACACACACACACACACACACACACACACACACACACACACACACACACACACACAAAAACTTTCTTGGATCCATTTAACAAAGTCAATTCCATTTTAGACCTTAGCACTAAGGCAATTCCACTCAATACTGAGAAAAGTAAACCCCATTATCCTACTAATATAACATAAGAACATAAAAAAACAGGATCAAGAGTAGGCCATCCGGCCCATCCAGCCTGCTCCACCATTCAATGAGATCATGACTGATCTGATGATAGGTTCATTTCCCCATATTCCTTAATTCCCTTATGATGTAAAATTCTATCTGACCTTGTCTTAAATATATTTACTGAGGTCGCCTCCACTGCTTCAATGGATAGCAAATTTCAGAGATTCACCACTCTCTGGGAAGAGCAGTTCCTCCTCATCACCATCTTAACTCTACTCCCCTGAAACATGAGGCTACAGTTGTGTTCTCCTAGTTCTGGTATCCCCACCAATAACACTTTTGCTTTTATATCTTTCTGTGATTTGCACATTATAAAAGCGTTGTGGGGGGAGGTTGGGTGGCAGAATTTTACATGGGTCAAACTTTTGACATTGTAAGTACCGACATTGTTAAAGGCAACGGGAGGTCGAATGGCTGGAACGGAGTGTTAAGTCCATAGTCAGGGCATTGGAAGCTCAGATGGGCAGGCAACTGGGGTGTCGGGAGTTTGGATGGGTGGGCAGCCAGGGGAATGATCTGCAATTGGGAACTTGCATGACGGGCGGCTAGGGTGTCAGGAGTTTGGATGTGGGGAGCCGGGGTGAAGATCCACGGTTGGGGAGCTCAGATAAATGGGTGGCCGCAGCATCGGGAGTTCCAGTGGGCAGGTGGCTGGGTGTCGGGTGGCCTGGGCGGGGTCCAGTGTTAGGGCTTCGGGAGCTCCGGTGGGTGGACAGCCAGGGTGTCAGGGGCTCCAGTGAGCAGGTAGCCAGGTGAGGGTCTGCTGTCAGGGCATCAGAACCTCGGATTGGCAGATGGTCAGGACCATCTGCTGCAGGAACTCATCACTGAGCTCCCTCAGCAGATTATGTTTAGCTTCAGATTTAGCAGGTCTGTATAAAATAGGTGAAATACTGGCTGGTGTAGGTCTGTCACTAGACACACGTCATGTGTATCGTGATATGGTCGTGTGTACTGGCTGGCCCACCTTCCTGGTGACATCCTGTCCTTGACTCCTCCTTAGTCTCCCCCATATGACCCAGGCCATAAAGGTCGAGTCCCCTCTCCAACTTCTCATTTTCCCTAGCCTGGACCCGGGCCAGCATTCTATTGTATAATAAAGCCTAACGTTCCGCTCAGTCTTTGTCTCCGTAATTATTGGGACAACTGGTAGCGCCCAACAAAATATATTAATGTAGGTAGCAGTATTTATGTTTGCTGACAATGCCAAAATCGGTGGTTCACTGGAGAGTGAAGAAGGTTATCTAACATTACAACAGGGTTTTAGATGAACTGGGAAAAAGGCAGGGCAATTCCAAATGGAATTTAACTCAGTGCAAAGTCCTTCAGTCTTTGCTGTATTATATAGTGGGACTTCTTGAGGAGCTGCCTTCAAGCCCAGGACACTCTAACCTTATCTGTAATATATGTCCAGGGCCCTCCAATGATCTGGTTGCATGAACTCATTGTAAATGAGTGAATGGGTAAAAATAACTCAAACTGCATCAAAAATGGAAAATTGGATGGGCCACAGATTTTGAGAGAATTAGAGTTGAATGAGGCCAAATCTTAACTGTAAGGAGTAGAATCTGGAATTGATAAGGGCTCAGATTGTGTGAAAGGAAATGGGGTTACTGTAATTTGGGAATAGATAGTGTGAGAGGGACTGGAGTTGTTTTGGGCTTTGTGTAAGGGAAGAGACACTGTGTCCATTAAGAGAAGAGTTCGATGGTTTTGTAATGGATAAATATTTTGAGAATTTGGTAATATTTGGGGGGATTTTGGTAAGATTTAGAGTAGGTTACATACATACACACATTTTAAAACAGATCTTATTTGAAAGTCTGAAGAAATATTGAAGATCTCTGGAGAATGTTATGCACATTCACAAGTAGGTGATAATTGAACTGACATCAAAAAACGAATGAACTGGAGCCAGGATAGCTACAAGTACCTTTCTGCAGGGTGCTTACAGGAAGGTCACCTCTGTGTTTTGTTTATCTAACAACAGCTTGAGCAGAAGAAAGAACTCCTGTTGTTTGCTGAAGAAGGTGGGGGTTTTGCAAGGGAGTCACATGGGGCTTTCTGGAAGCCAGTTGGAAAGAGTTGGAGAGAGTGGGAGGGAGAGAAGAGAAGCCCTCTCCGCTTGTGTGTGTGTGTGTGTGTGTGTGTGTGTGTGTGTGTGTGTGTGTGTGTGTGTGTGTGTGTGTGTGTGTGTGTGTGTGTGAGAGACATTGAAAAGCAGTTGAACAGTGCAAGCCAGGAAGAGCTGGTTGAAACTGATGACAAGTTCCAAAAGCAGTGGATGGCTGGAAGTGCTATCTGTCTAATAAGATAGGGGCTGTGGAGGCAAACATCTCACAGAGATGTGGTTGGAATAAGAGGAATGGAACTCTGTGGTAACTTGAAGAAAGAAGTTACCATCTGGAAAACCCTGATGGGGGAAGTTTCATCAGCGAGACATTGAGGTGACTAATGGTGGTACCTCAGTTGTGGAAATCCTTGAACAACAAAAATCTCTGAAAACCCTACAAGAACCTTCCTGAATAGTAAACATTTACCTTTCAAGCATCAAAGCCTGGTGAACTTCATACATGTTAAATTCTGTGCACAGTATAAGAATTGCCTGCATCCAGAGAACTTGGAAGAAGGAGAAGTGAGATTGAACTGTGAATCAAAGAACTTTTCTTAAATTTACACACACATTACATACACGTGCGCTTAGAATTAGAAGGGGGTTAATTTGGGTTATTTAAGTATAGAGTGAAGTTAAAGTTTGATTCTATTTTCATGTTTAAAGTTGATTAAAAATAACTTTTATTTTATAAACCACTTGTTTTGGTGAATGTCTATTGCTGCTGAGTTTTGGGGTCCTTTGGGCTCATAACATTTTACAGAGTCATTCTCTGAAGCTAGCAACTTTTACGTTCCGAATTCCTTGTACATTGTGGTGGTTAGAAACAACAATCTGTGCAACTATTTAGTCAACCAGAGGCTTTGGTTTCCAATATATGTGGAACCCAACTTTATTGTCTTTGGAGTGTATTAAATGAAGAAATGCAATTGGGGCTGTGGAGGCAAACCTTGTCATTGATTTCAGCTGCCTGCTGCGGAAAGATATCCATTCCCTTATGTAAAGCCCATATTACTGGGTGGTTCATCGCAGAGCTGTGAGCAGCATGGACGGACATTGGGCTTCTGTTTGATCATACCAATTTGCAGAGATAGAAAGTTGCATTTTAAATGCAACGTTAAACATAATTACAATGTTTCAAACATTTCACATGATCATGATGAGAAATGATGCTGAACCTCAAAGGGAGAGGTGGAAAAGTAAGGTACTAACGGAGTATGCCAGTATTTCAAAGCACTCTCAATAAAAGTTAATGCAGCTGGGGCGTGGCAAGATGGCGTAAGGAATAGACATGCCTTCCAGCCCTCTCCCGACTCTTTGGTATTGTTTTGTCTTTAAATGCCCGTTAAAACCTTCTAAAGGTTAGATATAGTTAGAGCTGTTAAACTAGTTTCCAATGGTACAATTGTTGAAAAAAAGCAAGAAAAAACGGCAACAGATCATTAAGAAATTACATTTTCCGAAGATATCAGAGCCTACCTGTTTACAAGAAGCCAGGACTCAGCGTGGAATGGATCCAGGAGGAGAAGCACAGGAATCAGCAACGGAGCTCCGTTCTTTGCCGGTAGGGCTCTTTAAAAATGGCGCCCGGCAGCCCTTAGAACAAAGGGCTAGCCGGGCGCATGTATTTCAATCAACGCCCGCTATGAGCGCTGTTACAGAGCCTTTGACAGCTGAAACAGCTGCGAAGCCGCCAGCTGAAGGCTTGCAGTTAAAGGGACGTCCACTGACTGATGTAGCGGTGGCGCTGCGAAGTGCACCACCTGAAATGAAGATTTCCACAGAATTTAATGTGTCGGAGATGCTTGACAGAATATGGCTTGGGGATAACCCTCGCCATCAACCTCCAGATGTTACTGGGGAGGTTATGGCAGGGGTTTCTACACGAAGTCACACTGCAAGAAAAGTAGTTAAATTAAGGGAGGGAATACAAGATCCTTTGGCTATTCAGAAACAACAGGACCCTATTGTGTCTGAATCTACTTCAGTGGATAAGTTTCTTAAGAGTTTTGAATCTAAGTTAGCTGTTACATTGAAAGAATTTGCTAAAACTTTAGATCAACTTGATACTAAACTTAATACCTTGGTGGATATTAATACTCAACAGATGGCTGATTATGGAGCTTTTAAGCTTAAAACGAGTGAAAGACTTGATTTTTGTGAGCAAGGTTTAGTTGAGGTACAAGATCAATTACAAGATGTCAATAAAACAATTGAAACTTTACAAATTCAGAATAAAAATTTAGTGAAAAAGGTTGATTATTTGGAGAATCAATCCAGACGGAATAATATAAAAATTGTTGGTTTACCAGAAGATATGGAAGGATCAGATCCAAGAAATTTTTTTACTGAATGGATTCCACAAATATTAGGACAAGATAAGTTCCCGGAAGGCTTAATACTGGAACGTGCTCATAGAGCTTTGAGAAGAAAGCCTCCTTTTGGACAAAAACCACGACCTGTTTTGGTTTGTTGTTTAAATTATTATGATAGAGAGACAATTTTGCGTGTGGCCATAAGAAGTGCACAACAAAGAAGATCTCCTTTGATGGTTCAGAATAATCGTATTTTTTTTAATCCGGATTTAAGTCAAGAAGTTATGTCTCAACGACGTGAATTTAACTTTGTGAAAGAAGTGTTGTGGAAAAAAGGTTATAAAGCAACATTTAGATATCCTGCGGTATTGAAAATTTTTCAAGATGGCTACCAACCAAAATTTTTTGATGATCCTAAGGAAGCCTTGGATTTTGCTCAATCATTCCCAATTACACAATTTCACGGTCCCCAAAGAGAGTGGAGACACAAGATGGGAATCGAATTCCAAGGAGAAATGGAAATAATGGTGGTCGAAGTGATAAAGTTGATTAAAAAAATAATAATAAAAAGAAGTTTTTTTTTCTTTGAGAAAATTTTAAATAATGATGATAGTTTAAGTGAAATGTGAGTTGGGAGAGGGAGCTGGGTGTGCACTATTTTCCAGAAGTCATCAGCTACGTGTGAGTTATCTCACACCCAATATTTTGTGGGACTTACCGTAATGAGCGGTTGACCCAGGAGGAGGTAGCAGTTGCCTCCTGCCTGGTTTTTTTTTTCTTATTAATTTTTGGTTTGAGGAGTGAAGGTTTTTTTTTATTTTTAAAAATTTTTTTTATATATTTTTTTTCTTTTTTTGTAATTCTAGGAGGGGATAACGGGAGGGTTTTTTTTTTCTTTCTTTCCTTTTTTTTCCCTCTCTTTTTTTTGTGTTTTTTTAAGTAATGTTTAAATTTAAATTTGTTTTTTTTAATATTTACGGTTTTAATAACTTTATTAAGCATAAGAAAGTATTTGATTGTTTTAAAAATTAAAAGTTGATGTGGTTTTTTTTGTAAAGTTTATTTAGTAGATAAGGAATATTTGAAATTTAAATGTGAATGGGATGGATAAGCTTTTTATTCTTTCTTTAACTTCAAGGTGAAAGGAGTGGTAATTCTGGTGTATATTATTTTATTATTTTAGTTATAGAACGAAGGGAATAATGGTGAAAGTTATAAATTGAATTGTACAATTCTTAATGAGTCTTGAATTTTGTTTGTGGTTTATGCTCCATTTGTTGAAAATATAGTTTTTGTTGTAGATGTGTTTTTATTATTTGGATATTTGAATTTTAATGTAATGATTGGGGATATTTAAATGTGGTATTGGAGCTTTTATTGGATAAGTATTCAAGAGTAAAAGGGAAAAATGGTGGAAGAGTACTAAAATTGAATTGTACAATGCTTAATGAGGTTTGAATTTTGTTTTAAGATGGTGGTTTATGTGACTAATATGATGATAGATGTGAAGTTAGTTGATAGAGGAAGTTTTTTTTTTCATCTTTTTTTTCATGCTACAATTCTTTTTTAAGAATTGACTATTGTTTAAGAATTTTTGATAGATAATATTACTAATTTTACTAATTTTTTATATTAAGTTTGAGTTAAATACATGTTTTATTTAGACTCTGTTAAATATATGCATTTAAGTTTGATTTAAATATGTTTTTAAGTGTGATATCTTAGTTTTAATTACTTTTCTTTTTGTTAGTATTTTAATCTGTTATGTTTTTGTTTTTTTTGTAAATGGGTTTTTTTTTCTTACATATATTACTAACTTTATTAATTCTTCACTCTTTATTTTGGGGGAAGGGGGGTTGGACTAATTTGAGTTGGGTTATTAATGTGTAATAATTATTGGGGGGTATAGTTTATTTAGATTACTGATGCTGTATTGTAATTTCATTATCTTATTCTTAATTTTTTTAAATGTAATCTTATATTTTATTCATGTTATAAAATCTTAAATAAAGTTTAAAAATAAAGTTCATGCAGCTGTCGGCAAGGACACCAATGGTAGAATGATTAAAATGGGTGACCACAGCAGCGGAACAGTGAGGGACTCAGCAGCTAAAGGAACCACCCAGGTGGCAAACTGTTGGCAACTTGTGGGCAAGGACCTACATAGGCTACGACCTGCTGGAGACTGGCTCATGAGAACCCAGGTATTATAAAACTCAGAGCTTAACCTGACTATACTGTGGTGAATGTCTGCCAAGCTGCCTGTCTCCCCTCTGGCGAGCTTTGCTGTACTAACATTGGCTGTGCATTATCTCTACTGTTAAGGACACTCCCCTTGGATATAACTGTATATGCATCTATTGTCTTTCATTATTGTACCATGAGTTTCTGCCAATAAAAGCCATGATTATTGTTTGACCACATCATCTTTATCAACTGACACTTCAATTTTATTAGCAGAAATGGATGCAGCACTCAAGCCAGAGCGGCTGATAATCGACCAGTCTGCCCCGAGGGCCAGAGAAATTTTCAACCACTGGATTGCTTGTTTCGATTACTACATGGCTCGAAACAATGTGGTTGATGAGGCGATACAGTGGGGCCACCTGAACTCTCTGCTGGGTAAGGTCCCTTTCGCCGTAACGCAAGGAGCTACCACTCTGGCTATAGTCTGGGAACGTCTTACTGGTTACTAAACAGCGCCTCGGAATGTGGTGCTTGCTTGACACCAGTTGCTGACTAGATGCCAGAAACCCGGGGAAAGTGATGCTGCCTATGCACTGGCTCTCGACTCACTGGCAAATGAATGTGATGTCAGGGCAGTCAATGTGCAACAACACCACAATGCCTTGAAGCTGGATGCTTTAGTCAACGGGATTGACCCTAGTTACATCCGACAGAGGCTGCTGGAGATGGAGCCCTTAACCTACGACTGGGCAGTCACTCTAGCCAAAACACTGAGAAGTGTCATGCGGTCCAGTGAAACGCTAGAAACCAAAAAGGAAACATCCAGGAGTGCTGGAACCCCAAAGGAAAGAAAAAGGCGAACACCTGAAAAATGCTACTTCTGTGATAAGAGCTGGCACCCCAGACAGAAGTGCCTGGCTCGATTTGCTACCTGCAGCTATTGTGGGAAACTCGGCCACTTCGCTAAAGCGTGTAGGGCGAAGAGTACACCCACTGATAAGAAGAAGAAGAGAAGCACCAAGAAAATACATCCTGGAGTTTCAGGATTGGAAGACAACTGCGAAAAGGGGAAATCTTCAGACAAGCAGGCTGAATCGAATTCAAGTGGTGGCGAGGTGAGATCCCCTGTGATAGCTCAATTGACTCCAAAGCTTGGGGATGTTATGGACTGGAACGGTCGACAATGAAGGGGGAGGTGAATGGTGAAACTCTTGATTGTCTAATAGACTTGGGGAGTGTTGACAGCTACATCCAGGAGAGAGTTGCCAAAGCCTTAAATTTGCAGAGATATCTAGCAAACCGAAAGATATCGATGGCTTGTAGTGAACTTACAAAAAATGTATGTGACAAGTGTGAAGTTACTTTAAATATGTAGGGACATTGCCTGGCTGATGTGTGGCTCTTTATTATGCCGGAGCTCTGCGGCCTGTGGTACTGGGGTTAGATATTCAATCTCAGATGAACAGTGTAGTGTTAAATTTCGGTGGGCCACTACCCACACTTACCATCCCCCGCGCTAGTTACTGCAGTCCGTCCACATTAAAGATCAAAGCTCCCTCCCTTTTCAGTGATTTATCCCCTGAGTGTCAGCCAATTGCCACTAAGAGCCGTTCTTACAGCAAAGAGGATCGTGAGTTTATCAAAGCTGAGGCTCCACTGCCTCACGCTGGCGATTCTGGAGCGGGTCCAGAAGCCAGTCCTTCCCACAATACAGACCCAGGACCTATACCAGTTCCCAAGGTTGCAAAAGAGCCACCTGTTTTGAGACGAAGCACCAGAATTCGTAAACAACCTGATAGGGTGACATATTCATAAAATATCTCATTATATTTCAATTGCTTGCTAGATACTGGAGTACTTTGGCTGTTAGAGTATCTCAAGGCCAAACATGGTATCCATGTATCGCTTGCTTCAGTCTTTCCTAGCAGCTGTCCTTTTGATTTTAACCCTTCTTCTGCCAGGGGGAGACTGTGGTGAATGTCTACCAAGCTGCCTGTCTCCCCTCTGGCGAGCCTTGCTGTACTAACAATGGCTGTGCATTATCTCTACTGTTAAGGACACTCCCCTTGAATATAACTGTATATGCATCTATTGTCTTTATTATTGTACCATGAGTTTCTGCTAATAAAAGCCATGATTATTGTTTGACCAGATCGTCTTCATCAACTGGCACTTCATATACTACATGTGTGTGCGTGTCTTCTTTTGAGTAGCGCGCGGCTACAATTAGACAGCATCTAACCCCAGTGATGAGCAAACAGGTAGCAGTCAACACAGTGGCTCTCAAGCTGCCGCCCTTCTGGAAGAATTGACCACACGTGTGGTTTAAACAGGCTGAGGCACAGTTTCAGATCTGGCAGATGACAGCAGAATCCACTCAGTGCTACCACATGGTGAGCGCCCTGGACCAGGACACAACAGCCGGGTGGCCAACTTCATCCAGGAGCCCCCATCAGAAGGCGCATACATCGCCTTCAAGGATATGTTGATCGAGACCTTTGGGCTCCCACAGTGTGAGAGAGGGGCACGTCTGCTCCACCTGGACGGGGTAGGGGACAGACCCCCATCAGCCCTCATGAATGAGATGCTGGCTCTCCTGGGTAAACACGAGCCCTGCATTATGTTTAAGCCGGCATTCCTGGAGCAACTGCCCGAGGACATCCAACTGCTCCTGGCTGACGTAGATTTCAGTGACCCCAGAAAGTCACAGCACAAGTGAACGTTCTGAAGAAACTGAAGAGAGCATGCTCGGCGTCCATGTGGCTTGTCTCTAATCCCCGCAGCCAGACCTATGCAGAGCCACCGAGAGAACAGAATGACCCGGAGGGGTGATCCAGATGACCAGTGGTGTTTCTACCACCAGAGATAGAGCTCCAGAGCCCGCTGGTGCAGGCTGCCATGCACATTTCAGGGAAACAGTGGGGCCAGCCGTCACTAATGCCCATGATGACTGGCCACAAAGACAGTCTCCTGTATATTTGGGACCACCAGTCCAGACAACGCTTCTTTGGGACAGAACACCAAGGACAGGCAGTCGGGACCCATGCTGAGGGTTGCCAACAACAGCACGATTCAGACCTACGGTACGCACAAGGTCCAACTGCAGATTGGACATCCTCTTCTCGTGGGTGTTCATGCTGGCCACAGTGGAACAGCCGCTCCTTGGGGCAGACTTCCTACGCACCCACAACCTGCTAGTGGACATCAAGAGAAGGAGATTGGTACATGCCAAGACTTTTCAAACCTTGTCCCTCATAGATGCCGGACTCCCAGCACTCCACCTGGACTCCATACAGAGATCAGATAATGAGTATGCCAGGATCCTGGCCAAGTTCCCTGCCGTATTCACCCCCCAATTCACAAGGGTGATGCCCGGCATGGAGTACAGCATCACATCCTGACCCAGGGCCCAGGCAAGGGCAAGACACCTTCCTCCGAAGAAGCTCCAGCTGGTGAAGGAGGAATTCAGGAAGCTGGAGGAGCTTGACATTGTACTGTGGTCGGACAGCCCATGGGCTTCTCCCTGCACATGGTACCCAAAGCAACTGGGGGCTGGAGAGCATGCGGTGACTACAGCTAGCTCAACAAGGCCACAACACCAGATCGGTACCCTGTGCCGCACATCCAGGACTTCATGGATAACCTGCATGGGGCAAGGACATTCTCCAAGGTGGACCTTGGGTGGGGAAATCATCAGATCCTGGTACACCCCAATAATATCCCGAAGACCACCATTATCATCATCCTGTTCAGCCTCTTTGAATACCTCAAATTGCCGTTCAGGCTAAAGAACGCCACATAGACCTTCCAGCGACTCATGGATGCAGTGGGCTGAAACCTGGATGGCACCTTCGTGTACCTGGATGACATCCTGGAGGTGTGCAGGAACCAACAGGAGCATATGGCGCACCTCTGAAACCTCTACACCTGACTGAGCAAGTTTTGCCTGACGATCACCCAGCCAAATGCCAGTTCGGAGAGGAGGCCATCAACTTCCTGGGCCACAGGATAGCCAGGTAAGGAGCCACACCACTACCCAATAAAGTGGAGGCCATCTGGAAGGTTCCCAGGCCCAACACGACCAAGACACTACAAGAGTTCATGGGGATGATCAATTTCAATCACAGGTTTATCCCCTCAGCTGCTTGGATCATGCAGCCCTTTTTCGCCCAGATGACAGGCAAGGCGAAGATCATCACCTGGGCTGAGGAGTCAGCGGAAGCTTTCATGAATGGCAAGGAAGCCCTGGCGGGCACCGCTCTCCCGGCACATCCCAAGTCAGACGCTCCAATGGCCCTGATGGTAGATGCCTCAGGAACCGTGATTGGTGGAGTTCTGGAGCAGGAAGTTGGTGGTCATTGGCTTTCTTCAGCAAACATCTGCAACCTCCAGAACTGAAATACAGTGCTTTTGATAGAGAGATACTGGCCCTGTACTTAGCCACCTGCCAATTCAGCTACTTCCTAGAGGGCAGGTCCTTCATGGGTTTCACAGATCACAAGCCCATGACTTTTGCCTTGGCTAAGATATTGGACCCCTGGTTGGCCCAAAAGCAACAAAACCTGCCTTACATCTCTGAATGCACCACAGATGTAAGGCATGTCTCCTGCAAGGACAATGTGGTGGCTGTCGCACTGTCCAGGCAAAGTATCCAGACACTATCAAGGGGAATGAACTTCGTGGCACTGGCAGAGGCACAGCAGAAAGATGAGGAGATTCCCCAATAGAGGACTGGCATATCGGCACTACAGCTCCAGGACATACCAGTTTGCACAGGTAACACCACTCTCCTGTGCGATGTGGCCACTGGTCAGGTCAGACCCATCGTTCCAGCAGCTTGGAGATGACAGGTTTATGACTCCATCCATGCACTGGCTCTCCCATCTATCAGGGCCACAGTCTGACTGGTGGCCAGCAAGTATGTGTGGCATGGATTGTGGAAACAGGTCACCGGGTGGGTGAAGGCGTACATGCTGTCCCAAACAACCAAGGTACAGCAGCACACCAAGACCCCACCTCAGCAGTTCAAGCCCCAGAACAAAGGTTCGACCACATCCACGTGGGCATAGTATAGTATGATCCTTGCCGGTATCTCAGGGTTTCTGCTATCTGTTCACAATGTTCGACCGCTTTACCAGATGGCCATTAGCAGTCCTGCTGGCAGACACATCCACAACCTCATGTGTCAGGACCCTCATCTCGTCCTGGATTGCACAGTTTGAGTTACTGCCCCACATCACATCCGACAAAGGGGCTCAGTTCACCTACAGTCTGTGGTCTAACCTCGCTAGCCTGTTGGGTGCCCAGATGCATCACACAACAGCTTACTACCCACAGTCCAATGGGTTGGTGACATGCTTCGACAGGCACCTCAGAATCGTGCTCTTGATTAGACTCCAAGGACCCAATTGGGTAGATGAGCTATTGGGCGCTGTTGGGTATCTGCATGGCACCCAAGGAGGACCTCAACACCTCTTCAGCTGAACTCATCTACGGAGCTCCATTGGTGGTCCTGGGAGAATTCTCATCATCCCCAGGTGGACAGCAGGATGACTCTGCACTGTTCCTCAGCAGGCTAAGGGAAAGAGTCGGCCACGTTTGAGCTGGAGGTCAGAGGCAAGAAGGAAATTTTCACCACAGACAGGCTGAAGCATGCCCAGTTGAGACACCAGCACTACACCAAAAAGGCAGGACTCCGAAGGCTGCAGAGACTTTGCCTCTGGGCACCAAGGACAATAACAAGGATAATACCACCAGTTCTGAGGGATGGGGGGGTCATATGGCGGTCCGCCGCTGCTGCGATCGAGCCGGCGCTCCAGACAGCGAGCACAACCAAAGGTCAGCAGCCCGTGCAGCGGCACTGCCCCCAACAAGCAAACTGGCGGGTGAATGGCAAGGGCAGCTTAAAGGACAGTGACCCCAAAATGGTGCTGGCCTTGCTGCGCAACCAACAGACAGAGACAGCGCATAGGGAAGAAGGGCATTGTTATGCAGGAAACTACCTGCATGCAGGAAACCCACTTTTGTTATACATGTTGTGACATCAGCTAAGGGGGTCCACAACGGGAACAGTGCAAGTATAAAAGTCAGCCTGAGCTCTAATAAAACTCAGAGTTTAACCTGACATTCATACGTATGTGTGTGTCTTCTTTCAAGTAGAGCGTGATGTAATTTTTCAAGGTCAAACCAGAATATATACCTTGAATAAAATCTGGAATGTGCACTTTAATCACATGTGAATTGTTTGATTAGAAATTTAAAACTGTGGAGCATGGGCGAATAAAGCAAAAAAAGTGATTTTGCCCCAAATATTATGGAGGGGGAACTGTATTTATTTTTGAAATGTAATTTATTGCAAAATATTTGCAATGTGAAGCTACAGCAAAATTACAAATTTTGTGTCTTATTCATGACAATAAATTCTGATTTTATCTCAATCGAAATAGAAGCCAGCTCCACTGTGGAAATGTCAGTGCTGGCTATCTCAGAGAGGTATGCTATTTGCACATTCAAAATTATTCAACTCAAGAATTCAATTTTATTTTATTGTCATGCAATAAAACAGAAAATGTGATATTATACATAATTTCCTTCAGTCTACCGTAAGGAAGACAAATATTCACGATCAGCAGAAAATGCCCAGTGCCCCTTACAGCCAGAGAAGCTAAAGGAAAGTGTCCCCCCCCCCCACCCCAAAGTCACTGACTGTCTGTAGCTTCACCTCCAGCACTCCCACAGCCTCAGCCAGCCACACAGTTTTCTGTCCAAACATTAGCGGCCCATGGTCCAGATACAAAGCTCCGACACAATCGAAAAGCCTCCAACATTCTCTCACATCCAGGTTCCAATACCTGGGTCCTGAGCTCTTGGCTCAACGTTAACTCCCACACGACAATGGGAACAGAATTCCTCCATGCTTCTTGATGCCTCTTGAATTTTGTCAGGCCAGCCAATATCTCAGGCATTTGATATGCATCTACATTAGTCATCTCTTTGAACTTCTTCTTCCAAACAGTTGTGGGGAACAATTAGTATGTAACTTTTCCCTCTTTGGAGCCTGTGCATGGTAGTTTCCATTAATCTTTGGCTCCTTTGAACCTTGCAGCAGCTGACTTTCTCTCCTCATAATGGGCCAACTAATCAACCCTCTTAGCTTATTTGTGCCAATATTTTAGCTGCTACTTTGCAGTAAGAGACCCAATGATGTGGCCTCTCCTCTGCTCCAACTTTCCCAAACAGAGGATAAGGATGTGCTCTGTGAAACAAGGGATATGCTCAGTTCTCTCCATAAGTTGCTGGCAGCAAAAACCAACAGTAATGCAGTGTTAGTGGAGGGATAATGAAAGCAAAAGTGCTAAGAGGTCTGCTAAATTCTAGTTGCCTTTATCAGATCCCATACAGTTCACTATTTAAGGAAGTGTTGGCACTCCGAGCACTGTTTTCACGGCAGATTCAATCTGCCTGGGATTAATGCTCCTGCTTAGGAGCCATTAAACATCTAGGGCAAAGACTGTGCAGTGACATTCCAGGAAGGACAAATTCTTGGAATCCAAAGGGAACCATTTGTGGTTTGTCAAAAATTAAACTTGGCTATGTAACAGAATGGAAGTATCAGCAGAACATACTGTAGTGTTTGCTACTGTGTGAAGGATCCAAATACATTTGCCTCAGGTGAGGGGGGGTCCCTCTGGTTAGGGGCTGGTGCAGAAAAGGGTGCCCTTTTAGCCATAGTTTGGATCAGGAGGCTGCTGGGCATATTCCCTCAGCATTTGGGATTGAAATGAAAATAACAGCACAAAATAGCTTCAAAGGAGATGGGAAATGGATCAGTCTGGATTGGTTAAAATCTTTTTCGCAATGTCTGAGTACTACTTAATAACTTGAGGAATTCTAATAATTCAACCTCAAACAAAATGAATCAGAATGAAGCTCATTCTTTCCTGATATCCAACATATTTAAATGGTCAAAGTGTTGAGAATTTATCATTTATTATTAACTGACAATACAATGGAATTGGGAGAGGAAAGAGGAAGAGATAGGAGATTCGGGTGAGAGAAAAAGAAGATGTAGAGGATCGGGGCAGTGAGGAAGTATTTTGGAAGGAAGAGGAGAGAAAGAGTGAGGAGGGGGAAGGCAGAGAGAGTGGCTGGGCTGAGAAGAAAGTGGGAACAGGGACTGGATGAAGGGGAAGCTGGAGGAAAGCAGAGGGGAAGGATTCCAGAAGAGGGACATAAGGAGGGGTCAGAGATAACAAGTGAGACACTGCAGGATGGGATGGCCTGGGAGAATGTGGCAGGGAAGGATGAAGGAGGTCAATTCAACCTTTCTTCCACCAAGACTAATGGACCTGCAGTTGGGTAATGATAAGTAAAGGTGTGAAAGATAGGGGAGATCATAGAATGATGACAGACACAGAGAGAGCAGGTAAGAGGATAGGAAGAAGGGAGAGAAAGCAGATGAAAGCATCGAAACATTGGGCTGACTTAATCAGAAGTGGCTCAGAAGGTTGTTAAGAGGTGGCACGACAATCACCAGAGTGCAAGAGTTTCTTAAAATTCGGGTGTAGAATAAGAAACCATTTTATTTTCAAGTTTCTGAAACAATTTGAGTCCATTCTTCCAAGATATATCAGTGAGAACACATAGTTTAGAAGGCAAAGAGTCAGTCACGATTGATAACTTGGAGGTTATAAGTCAGGGTTGTGAACACATTGGCCATCTCTGTTTCTTTGACTTTGGGTCAAGATTCACATACGTTCTGTGGCAGGCTGGTTGATTAATGATGCAATTTGAAATCTCCAGAGTGTAGACCAGAGAGCAACTCTGATCCATGAATCACCAGATAAATTAATATTGAGTCAACATCCTCGCTCCCCACAATCAAACGCCTAATTATTTATTCATGATCTTTCCATTCCTAAATCTACAACCACTGTGGTTTCAAACAGCTGAAAAAAAAACTTCTCTTCTGGGGTACAATATAGTAAATGCAAGCTGGTAGAGAGGTTATGTTACAACTACAAATCTTTGATAAGACCACACTTACCAAAGTTCTGGTCACCTCATTATAGGAAGGATGTGGAAGCTATGGAGAGGAGATTTACCAGGATGATGCCTGGATTGGGAAACAAATCTTAAGAGGCAGGATTAGCAGACATGGGACTTTTTTCTTTGGAGCGTAGAAGGATGAGAGAGGACTGCAAGATTATGAGAGGCATGAATAAGGTGGTCGGCCAGCACCTTTTTCCCAGGGCATGAATTGCAAACAGCAGAGGGCATGTGCACAAAGTGAAGGAAGGGAAGTTTAGGGGAGACATCAGGGGTAAATTTTTTAAGCAGAGCCAGGGATAGTGGTGGAGGCCATAACATTAGGGGCATTTAAGAGACTACATCCTCAACATTCATTGGAATGACTTCATCATCAACATCGAAGTACTCGAGCTGGCAGAGTCCGTAAGCATCAAATCCATGCTGCTGAAGACCAAACTGCGCTGGGTGGGTCACATCTCCAGAATGGAAGACCATCGCCTTCCCAAGATCGTGTTCTATGGCGAGCTCTCCACTGGCCACCGAGACAAAGAAGAGGTACAAGGACTGCTTAAAGAAATCTCTTGGTGCCTGCCACATTGACCACCGCCAGTGGGCTGATATCACCTCACAGTTCGGCAGGCAGCAACCTCCTTTGAAGAAGACCGCAGAGCCCATCTCACTGACAAAAGACAAAGGAGGAAAATCCCAACACCCAACCCCATCCAACCAATTTTCCCTTGCAACCGCTGCAACATGCCTGCCTGTCCCGCATCAGACTTGTCAGTCACCAACGAGCCTGCAGCTGACATGGACATACCCCTCCATAAATCTTTGTCCGCGAAGCCAAGCCAAAGAAAGAAGACAGGCATATGGATGAAAGAAAAATAGAGGATTATGGGGAAGGGGGGTTTCATTTCTTTTTTTAGGAATGGATATATGGGTCAGCACAATATCAAGGGCCGAAGGACCTGTACTGTGCTATAGTTCTATGTTCTATATGGTTTTCACACCATACCTTGCAGTAGAAGAAGAATGATAGAAGCTTGGGAACCCGATCCAACTCCATATGCTGTGTCCACCATCTAACAAAATCTTAGTCTGTCGTGTCGACCCATACTGAGCCAATATTTGTTAATACCATTGCAACAAAAATCTTTTGATATGCCTTGAAAGATCCAATTGACTCTTTTAATTAATTTATTCACTTTCTCGGAGGAGTCCCAAGAACTCACCTCCTTTATATTAAAAAAAATATTTTTTCTTAATTTTAAATTTAGATATACAGCACGGTAACAGACCATTCTGCCCAAATACACCAATTAACTTACTAAACCCACATGATTTTGGAAGGTGGGAGGAAACTGGAGCACTTGGAAGAAACCTAAGCAAATACAGGGAGAACATAGAAGCTCCTCACAGACAATGCTGGATTCGAACCAAAGTCACTGGTGTTGAAATAACACTACTAACTGCTATTCTATCCATGCCACCCTTCCCCTTTGTTCCTTTACAGGAGGAAATCCTCTCTGTGGTTCCATCTCAAGAAGCAGCCCTTAATTTTGAAACATAGGAGTTTGCCACAGAAAGCAGGCGTACGAATTACATTGATTATTAGTCCTTTGATTACAGTGGAGACAGCATTTGTATTTTATGTTGCATGTTCATGACAATAATTTGCATTTGAAGCCAATATCAATTGCATTGCATAAAGGGGCTCGATATCTAAGTGTCAGGCTCCATTTCCAGTTAACCTGCTTTGATTAATACAACCCTGCAGCTTTTGAAAGGGGAGAGCATCGTGAGTTGGAGTCATTCTGCAAGTGAAGCTGGCTGGGAAAGGGTTGGGAATGTCTGGTAGATGTGGGCACCTATGAACTATTGCTAGATGAATGTGAGATCAAGTATCTGAATGCAGTGTCAGAAGATGACGCGATGAGTGATCAGAATCAGTGTGTATATTTTCAATAGCCTATGTGTTATACCTCAGTAGTAGGTTGTATGAAAAAGGTGATGAGTCAGCATGCTGGCTGAATATTGCACCAACAATATGAAATAAAGAGGTGGGTGAGCATGAAACAAAGAGGTTGGTGGGCGCAAAACAAAGAGGTCAGTGGGTGCGAAACAAAGAGGCCAGTGGGCGCAAAACAAAGAGGCCAGTGGGCGCAAAACAAAGAGGCCAGTGGGCGCAAAACAAAGAGGCCAGTGGGCGCAAAACAAAGAGGTCAGTGGGTGCGAAACAAAGAGGTCAGTGGATGCGAAACAAAGAGGTGGTCCATTAGAAGTTGAGGGAGTAAAGGTTCTTTTCTTCCCAGATACGTGTAAAATTGGTAAAAAGAAGAAAGGAATTCGATACAGCAAAAAATCTTTTTAAAAATAGAAGTATTACTATCTCCAGTGACTTCAAAAATGTTCCTGCCTGGGGATGAAGAAGTTTTTCCCTGAAGCTAAAGAGGTGCTGAGGTTTGCTAGTGGCAGCCCAGGAGGATTCCTAAGGAAAGATAAAGAGATGCTCGGTCAATGGTAGGAAGGGATCTGGCTGTATATAATGCATATATAATTATATTATTTTTAAAATGGTTACACTTGTTTATCATAAAGGTTGTAACTTTAAAAAGGAAAGATACAGGGGAGCTTTGAGGGGCGGAGGAGGTGGGGAGGTCTGATGGGTGCCATGGGCTTGCTCCAGACTAGAGGGGCAGTGGGCACTGGTGTAAGGGATAGGTTGTGGGGAAGGGCAGGAGGGGAGTGGGAGAAAGAGGGGAAGGACAATGGACCATGTGGAGGTTTCTTTATGCATTCTTTTGAATTATTGGTTTTGGTTTTGGAACCAAATTTTGTTTAGGTTTCATTTTGCACATGAGTGCCTGTACCAGGAGTTGACACAAGGCAAAAGGGACAGAAGTTAAGTATTTGAGGATAAGAAGGGAGGGAAAAGGAAGTTGAAGAGGCACTGGGGTGATGGGTAAAACAATTATGTTTATAAGTTTTAATGTAAATTGGCTAAATGGGTTGATTAAGAGAAAAAGCGTCTTGGCATGCCTTAAGAAGCTGCAGGCAGACATAATGTTCCTGCAGGAAACCCATCTTGCAAACCAGGAACATTCCAAATTAAAAAGAGGATGGGTAGGTCAGGTGGTAGCATTCTCCTTCAATTCCAGAACTAAGGGAGTGGAAATTCTAATAGGAAAAATGCTCCAGTAATGGTCAGGAGGTGGTTGCTGACACGGCAGGGAGTGCCATGATGATGTATTGTCAAATATACTCAAAATCCTTGGCACTTATGAATATATATGCCCTGAATTTCAATGATGAAACATTTATACAAGATATATTCTTGAAAATACCAGAGTGGTTGGGGGGGGGGGGGGGGTGGGGGTGAAGAATATATCGATAGGAGGAGATTTCAATTTTTGTCTGGATCCAGTCATGAATAAGTTGGTCAAGAAAGTGATGAGGGCCAAGGTGACTAACTTCTCCCAGGCCTTCATGAAAGATTTAAATCTCATAGACACTTGGTTAAAGCTGAATCCAAGAGAAAGGGATTGTTCCTTTTACTCAAGGCAACACGATTCCTACACTAGAATTGATTGTTTTTTCTGGCATCAGCCCAGTTGGTAAGTAGGATAATGGAGACCAAGTACATGGCTCAGCTGCTGTCAGACCATTCACCTCTGACTTTGTCCATCATAATTGCTAGATAAGCATGCTACAGCATATAGATGGCGCTTAAATCCATTACTGTTGGGAAAACTGGAATTTTGTAACTTTGTCAGAACTCAGATAGAACTGTTCTGAGAGATTAACTGCCCTCTACTGACAGCATTTTTTTTTAAATTTGGGACATGTTGAAGGCTTATTTAAGGGGCCAGATAATTGGATATATTAAAGGGATTAAAATGGGAATATATGAAGGAAATTAATAATTTGGAACAGGACATAGTTCAATTGGAAAAAGATTATCAAAGATTGGGGTCTGAGGAAAAATATAGGAATTTAGTGAATTAAAAAGCTCAAATACAATATGGTGCAGACATACAAAACAGAGAGGCTTATCTTTCAATCGAGGCAACAGTATTATAAATTTGAGGAAATGACCCATAAAGTGTTGTCCTGGCAGGTGAGGATGGAAGAGGTCTTGAGGACAATTAATGCGATTCAAATGGGGGAAGGCAAAATTTTATATAAGCCAAAAAAATGATACATTTAGTCAGTTCTTATAAGAACTGCATAAATCAGAATCAGGGTGGGTGGGTGACCCTGCCAAAATAGATGATTTCTTGCTTTTATTGAATCTACCAAATTAGGATTAGGAGGATCGAGAGGAGTTTGATGCCTTCTTCTCTAGAGAAAAGATTGAACATCCACTGAGCACTCTGCAGAGGATGGTTTCCCCATCAAATTTTATAGAAAATTAAAAGACTTTTTGATGCCCCTCCTTATGAAGGTGGTGGACCAGGCAGCAGAGACATATACCCTACCAGAATTTTTTTCAAAGCAATCATTACCGTGATCTCCAAAAAAGACAAGGGTCCTTTGAAACCCTCCTCCTATATTGAATGTAGATTATAAAATTATAGCAAAAACATTGCCCAATAGGTTGGTGAAATATTTGCTGAAATTAACAAACCCATATCAGGCTGGATTTGTTCAAAAGAGGCAATCAGCAGATAACATAGCTAGATTGCTCAGTATAGTACATCTGGCATAGTCGGGGGAGGACGTGGGAGTGGCCGTATCCTTGGATGCGGAGAAGACCTTTGATATATTGGAATGGGATTTTCTGTTTAAGACTGGGTGAAACTTTTATCAATTGGCTAAAGACATTGTATTATAATCCCCAGGTTAAAATCACTGCAAATGGGCAGATGTCTCCAGTATTCCCGTCGAGTAGCTCTAGTACGCAAGGCTACCCACTGTCCCCAGCTCTGTTCATTCTAGCTATTGAACCACTGGTGGAAACCGTTTGGCAGAATCCAGAAATAAGTGTAGGCTAGCTGGAAAATGAAATCAACCTGCTTACTGATGATGTGTTAGTGTATTTGACGGAACCTGGGGGGTCATTGGCCAGACTGAGAACCATACTGGATGATTATGGGAATGTGTCCAGGTATAAGGTTAATCTGGATAAAAGCAAAATCATGCCTTTGTTGAAAGAAGATTATGGACCCTATCAATGGGAAAGCCAATTCACGTGGCCACAGGAAGGCATTAAATATCTAGGGCTAAGATTAGATAAACACCTACGCAATATATATAAATTAAATTATCTACCTTTGCTCTGGAAGATCGAGGAGGACATGGTTAGATGGAAAACTCTGCCTATATCGTTGGTAGGCAGAGTTAACTGTGTAAAAATGAAGGTGATGCTAAGACTAGAATATCTTTTTCAAACGCTACCCATTTGTTGCCCCAGTGCTTCTTTATAATGCTCAATGGATTTGTCAGAAACTTTTTGTGGAATGGTAAAGTATTTAGAGTCTGCATGGAATTGGGGGCTTAAAACTGCCAGATTTTTAAAAATACTCTGGTGCCCCAGGCAAGGTTTGTTGCCTCATTTTTTGAGGGAGGGGGTCCCCCTTCTTGGGCACAAATTGGGTTACAATGCAGTAGGGGAAAAGATAGCAGGAGAATTTATATACAAAAAACAAATAACCCCACAATGAAACATGTGTGCCAGGCATGGCAAAGAATAAATCGATGCAATGAATTGAAGGTAGGGTTATCTCCTAAAATGCACTTGACCCAGAACAATTTAATGCCTATGACTCTGGGCAATAAAATCCAGGACACCTGGTACCAGAAGGGATCAAGCCTATCAAGGAATGTTATGATCAAGGGCAATTCATGTCATTCGAGCAGTTGAGGTCTAAATATGAGTTACTGAATAGAACATTATTCTGCTTTCTGCAATTAAGATCTTTCCTAAGAGATAACCTGGGACCAACAATAGTCCTGACTGTAGTAACATGGAGATCCTAATTTGAAAGGGGATTGTGTGTAAATTTATCTCTAGAATGTATTCCATAATCCAAAATGAAGGCCTAAAGCTGGGCTTACATTGGTCAAGGGAAAGATGGGATTTGGACTTGGGCATAACAATTGATGAACAATGATGGGAAGATCTGTGTTTGAATAGCCTGATGGGAATTGTTAATGCCAGACACATTCTGGATAAATATAATTTCTTGGATCAGCTATACCTCACACTGATAAAATTACACAATTCAAAGCCAGAAATCTTGGAAACGTGCTTTAGGTGTGGTGCGGAGGTAAGGACCTTTGTCCACTCCACTTGGCTGTGTACAAGGGTTCTGGGAATACCTGCGGGGCACTGAAAAAAAATTACAAAGGTGGATTTTCCACAAGATCCGGAGTTGTACCTTCTAGGGGACTTTGGGGAAGTACAGTTTAGACTGTCTAAACACCAAATTCAGTTTATGAAGGTCACCTTGTGAGTAGCCAGGAAGTGTATAGTGGTTTCGTGGAAGTTCGACTCCCAGCTAAATATTACATGATGGAATATAGAAATACAGTGTTGCATTCCCCTAGAGAAAATCACCTACAATTTACGGAAGAGATATGGCATATTTGCTGAAGCTTGGCAACCGTATGTGAGGCACATCGGTGCACAGATATAATTCATACCGCCTTCCCTCCCCAAATAAGAGAAAAGAAACAACAATCCATCCCAGCAGGTAAAGGATTAAGAGCATGAAATGGGGAATGTAGCGCAGACAACGTGTGTTTTTGCCCCTACCTGTCTTTATTTAACAACCGAGGTCCTCTAGCTTTGAGGAGGATCATTTTCTTTGTCGGTATTTAGGTGGTTTTTGTATTTTTATATTTTGGCATTTGTATAACTTAAGGGATAAGGAGGGGAGGATGTAAATAGGGGGAAATAAGGACTCTGTAAATCATATTACACGGAAAGAGAATGTAATATTTTGCATGAGTCTTTGGAAAATCAAAAATAAAATATTCAAAAATAAATCTTGCACCAACAACCTCACACTCAATGTCACCAAAACCAAGGAGCTGATCATTAATTTCAGGAAAGGAAAACCAGCGATATACAATCCAGTGATCATTGGGGGATTAGAGATGGAAAAGTTGAACTTGCGAGTCACTATTTTGGTGGTTCTTTCCTGGGCCCAACACTCTAATGGCATCGTGAAGAAAACACCTCACCACCTCTACTTCCTCAGTTTATGGAGGTTTGGAAACCCTGGCAAATTTCTACAGAGGTGTGGTGGAAAGTGTGCTGTCCGGTTACATCATGGTCTGGTAGGCGGACACCAATATCCCTGAGCTGAAAGCCCTGAAAGAGGTAGTGGACATCATGGGAGATCACAGGCAAAATTTTCTCCACCATAGAGAACACTTACAGGGAACATTACCTTCAAAGAGCAGCAGCAATCATCATGGATCCACACTCTGTTCTCGCTGCTACCATCAGGAAAGAGGCATAGGTGTCACAAGACTCACACCAGCAGGTTCAGGAACAGGTGTTATCCCTCCATCATCAGCCTCCTCAACAACAAACTCAATCAGACACTCATTTATGGATTTTTTTTCTTTTGCACTTTATTGATTTTTTTGTCTCTATATTGCGCAGTCATTTGCTTATATTTCTTTATTTGTTTACATGTGTTTGTTGAATACAGTTTTTTGGCACAAACAATAAGTGGAAATTTTGCCTCGCCAAAAGGAAAAAGAATCTTAGGTTTGATGTGATGTCATGTATGTACTCTGACAATAAATTTGACATCTGAAAATAGTCTATGTCACCGACCTCAGAAAATGTTCAGTTTATCAGACCACCATCACAAACTCACCCACAATCAGGTCTCTTTGCTATCATTTCTTAGATGCACTGACCCTTCATACACTTTGCATGAATGTCTACGTCAGGACCATCCTAAAGTTTGTACACAGCAGACTGTCATTCAATGAAACATCACACAGTCTGTGGCAGGGGTAACTGAAGGCAATGGGAATGAATTGGAGGGATAATGGCAGAGGTGGTACATGCTCCAAATGCAGGGGAAGTGGCGCTGTCCTACTCTCTCCCACTTCCCACTCTATCCTCATGCTCCATCACCTCTGACTGACGTGTAAAAGATGCTCCATGCAAACAATTCACAATCCAATCATAATCCCTCACTCCTTTCTGGTTAGTATTAAGGTGGAAAGAAAGCAGTCTCTTAACTTCAGTCTCCCAGCCACCAGCTCAGATTGTCCCAGAAGGAACCTGCATGTGGTGGAGCTGCGCAAGTAGACAAGGGGTAACTTCAACAAGCAGCGTCCACTAAAATCTGTGTGCTTCTTCAACCTGTGCATTACTTTTGGATTCAGATCTGACAGTGCTCCAGAAATCTCTTCAACAGCTGGTTACTGGCCCTGAAGGATTGTCACAGGAGAGTGTTGCAGTTCCATGATCAGTGACAGCATTTGTTCTCACTCTCTGCCTGTTAGCTACTCATGCTGGTGCAGAAATACTGCCTCAGAACTTGTGATCACCTGCAATCCCCACGAGTCAAAGCGAGTTGCCTCCTCAGGCCTCATTCCAGCTATCAACTCAGCTCCTCTCAGGAGCATTAGAATGGCCCAAACTGAGACCAAAACCATATATAATTCACCAGGCTCAGTAAAGGTGTTTCCATATCTGAAACAAGCTGCCAGAGGGAGCTAGAGAAGCAGGTACGGTTACAGCATTCAACCTGCACTCAGGATTTAAGGGATCATTCCTTTCATAACTCCCATCACCTTATCTGCAATTAAAAATGACTTTTTAAAAAGCCTCTGACAGAGGATCATTGACCTGGAGCATTAATTCTGTTTCTCCTTCCACAGATGCTCCCTGACCTGTGTGTGTTCCAAACATTTTCTGTTTGTATCTCAGAAATACAAGGTTGGGCACAGTTAGTGTTGTGATTAGCACAACGCTGTTACAGCACCGGTGACTGGGGTTCAAATCCCATGCTGCCTGTAAGAAGTTTGTCTGTTCTTCCCGTGTCTGCGTAGGTTTCCTCTGGGCCCTTCAGTTCCCTCCCACTGTTCAAAATGTACCAGGATTTGTGGGTCAATTGGGTGTAATTGGGCGGCACGGGCTCATCAGCCAAAAGGGCCTCTTACCATGCTGTAGATCTAAATTAAAAAGGCATTTGGATAGGAAAGGATTAGATTCAAGAATATAGACCAAATGCAGGAAAGTGAGACTAGCCCAGAATGCAAATGACTCAATAAGGGTTATCTTCCTCTACCTTATTGCCATATTATCATTTCTGATCTCAATCCAATCATCCCTCACACTGGGGAAATAAAGAATTTTTATTGACTTCAGAAAGAATTATTGATCTGAAACTGTTGGCCCAGTGCTTCTCAACCTTTTTCTTTCCACTCACATACCACTTTAAGTAATCCCTATGCCATAAGTGCTCTGTGATTCGTAAGGGATTGCTTAAGGTGATATGTGGGGTGGAAAGGGAAGGTTCAGAATCACTGCTCTAGACCCAATTGTTACTGAAATATTTTGCTTGAGAAAAATTGTCATTGGCCCATTTCCTTTGGAGTTATGAAACCGTGCACATAACGAGTCAATTAGGTGCAATTAAAACAGTGGTATTCAAACTTTTTCTTTCCACACACATACCACCTTAAGTAATCCATTACAAATCACAGAGCACCTATGGCATAGGGAATACTTACATAGGTATGTGAGTGGAAAGAAAAAGGTTGAGAACTATTGTGTTAGCCCTTTGGTGATGCGAGACAATTCCGGCTTTGACCTTTTGTTTGGACCTTACTTCTGTCGAAGGTGAATCCAATTCTGGACACAACCTCAGATTCCTTAATTGTTTAACCCTGCTTTTAAGAATTTAACAAGTAAGTGTTGATGTAAAGTGACATACATCAGTTGAGTTGTGTTAATCTGTGCTCCACCCAGTTAACAGTCAAAAATTGGAGCAGGAACGTAACGACTTGGCTAATCTGATTATTGGCCTAATATTTTTCTTTCCTGTCTTATCTTCATAACCATTGATTCCACTGTTGTTCAACAATCTATTGCAGCCTTATATCAATTGAATATTTCCATGTTTCCTTATGAATTGGCTCATCAAATCCATGCCAGCTCCCAAGCAAACACATTCTCCCTTGCATAGCTGCAAAGCTGCACCACTCTAGCTGCAACGTTTAACATCCACATTTCTTTGAGATGGAGAATTCCAAAGATTTTCAAGCTTCCAAGAGAACAAAATCCTCTTCTCAAGTTTTATCCTGGAAGTCTGTCCACTAAATTTAAATTTCTCAGCCAGGAGAAATAACCTCAACAACAGCTGCCTTATTAAATGCTGCAAGAATCTTGCAAGAGCTCTACCTATTCAACCTTTCTTCACAGGAAGCAATCTAATTAGTCAACACTGAACAGCCTCTGAGACACGTACATCTTTCCTTAAACGTGACCCAAGCTATGTGTAGTGCTCCAGGAGTGGATGCATCAGGAACCTGGACAGTATTGAAAGACTTCTCTACTTTTGAACTTCAGTCATTTTACAATAAAAGAATACATTGAGTAAAATGATTATTCCTCATTGATTTTTATTCTATGGTGAAAGCCCAGTCCAGAATTAATCCAACTTTTGCCAATAATTTTTAAAAATTCATGAATTGCCTTCACAGTCCAGCAACCTTAATGCAGGGTTCAGGCTCAAAATGTTGGTAACATATCTTTACCTCCTAAGAATGCTGCAAGACTGGCTGAATTCCTCTAGTCTTTTTTTTTGTGTTTTTTTAAAACTACAATCACAGCATCTACATATTTTCATGTTTCACTTTGTTTCCAGTGAACAAGCCATGACCATCTGACATCAGGGCTACACTGTGGATGGATCAATTTGTGATTCATCCTTTCTACGACACAGTTTGCCTTCTACTCCTGAAGTTCAAAGGCCTGAACTGCCATTCAACTCATAAATGTAGGAAAAGTGTACTCACAGTCAGTATTTACTTGCTGTCATGGTCGAAACAAAGTGAGAACAGTTGAAGGTGCGAAATTAGTTTTATTTTCCACTCTAAAATTAACAAGTATAGTGGGACAGTTAACTTTTGGTTATTAAAGGGTGTTGCAGAACTGAGTTGTGACACCACTCACCAGTGTGGTGGCTGAACAGCTGTACAAACGTAAGGTGAATAGATCTCAGGGACCGGATAAGATACATTAGAGGTTCCTTGAGGAAATAAGAGGAAATGGAACATTGAGTGCTGGAGATGAGCCTATGGAACATGGAAAGGCAGATGTGTTTAGCAATGGTGTCAAAAGTGACCCAGGAAATTATAGTCCAGGGTGTTTCGTATCCAAATGTGGATAAAAGTGTTTTTTAAAGATTGAGTATTTCATTAGAAATTAATACTGCATTGTCTGTAAGGAGTTTGTACATTTTCTCCTTGTCTGCATGGGATTTCTCCAAGGGCTCCAGTTTCTTCCTATCCTTCAAATGTACCAGGGTGTAGGTTAATGGGGTGTAAATTGAGCGACATGGTCAATAAATTGGAGGTAGTTGATTTCAGAAGTTCCTTTGTTCTTCATTTCACACTGTGACACTGTTGATACATTGGTGACCCTGATGGGCCAAATGGATTTTGGACCCAACATGGACAATGCAGTGGTTTTGCTCAAACTGCCTGTTTTTTAGACCACACACCTGAAGTTTGGTTCAGGCAGCCTGAGGTGCAGTTCCATGTTCACAAGGTAGAAGTGGACGCCACTAAGTACTATCATATGGACACAGCCGGTCGAATAGTGGATTTTCTTCGGGACCCACCAGCTCTCAAAAAGTTGGAAGTCCTAAAAGCCCTCCTTCTCTAGATTTACGGTCTCTCATGGCATGAGCAAGCTGCACGGCTCCTCAATATCGATGGCCTGGGGGACCGCGTCCCTTCAGAGTTAATGAACAACACGTTTGCACTGGCAGTCAGCCATAGGCCTTGCTTGATCTTTGAGCAGTTGTTTTTGGAGCATATACCAGAAGATATCTGCCTCATATTAGCCAACAAAGACTTTGATAACCCTCGAACAATGGTCACCCATGCAGACGTTCTATGGCGCGTGAAACAGCAAGATGCAAGGCCCACAGAAATTAGTGTTGAATTACACCCAAAGGCCCAGGCTCCACAAGTACCAGTGACGAGGGCACACATTCCCCTGGACAAGTATGACTCTGTGACAATCATCTGGTGATTTTACCATCAACGCTGAGGTTCTGGAGCTTGCCGTTACTGACCTACTTGCACTTTTCCTGGAAAATGCCATGGCCTCTTGTTGCTAATGGCTACATCAGCTGGCTACTATATCAGTCTACTTTACGTCTGGGATGAACTCTCTCAGCACAAATTTTCAATTGACACGGGTTCAGAGGTTAGTGTCCTTCCTCCTTCAGCCTTTGGCACCCATATCAGAAGCATGGGTCTGGTGCTTACTCGGTGAACAACAGTTCGATTCGTACATATGGAACACGGAATATACCTCTGAAATTTGGTGACAACAAGTTCACATGGAAGTTCATTGTTGCTGCTGTACCCCAGCCATTGCTGGGTCCAAATTCCTCAGAGCCCACTAGCTGATGGTGGACTTAAAACAGCTCCGGTTGATGACCACCACAACATTCCTGAGTTTCCGCCTTGGAAAAGCCAAACTGGCTGCTCAGCACCTAGATGTCATGGAGCACTCGAACAACGAATTCACCAAACTTCTTACAGAGTTTCCAGTCATTGTCACTCCCAAGTTCTCCACTGTAACGCCCAAACATGGTGTTACATATCACATCCTCACCCAAGGACCTCTACATGCCCGAGCTTGAGGCCTGCTGCCTGACAAATTGCAGCTTGCAAAACAAGAGTTCCACAAAATGGAGGAACTTGAAATCATGCGCAGGTCTGATAGCCTGTGGGCTTCCCCGCTACATATGGTGGCCAAAGTCTCGGGAGGTTGGAGACCTTGCAGGGAATACAGGCATCTTAATGACACTACAACTGCAGATTGCTATCCTGAGCCCCAAATACAGGACATTACAATTAATCTTCATGGAGCCAAGATATTTTCTAAAATTGATGGTTTGTGGATACCACCAAATATCTAACACCATTCAGCCTCATTGAATTGTTCAGAATGCCTTTTGGGCTCAAGATATTGCACAAACTTCCAGCGACTGATGGATGCATTGGGGTGTGGCATGGACTTCCTTTCTGTATAATTGGATGACATACTCGTTGCCAGCCACTCCCACAAAGAGTACCTGCAGCTTCTGTGTTTACTCTGCTACCACCTACAGGAGTTCAGGCTAACTGTGAACCCTGCCAAGTGCAAATTCAGGCAGTTCTCTATCGAGTTCTTGGGACGTCAGGTCAGCAACTGGGATGTTGTTCCATTGCCTAGCCAGGTGGAAGCCATCCTTAAATTTCTGAGGCCCAATACCCTCAAAGGACTCCAGGAATTTGAGGGGATGGTCAATTTCTATCGCTGTTTTCTACCCTCTTCAGCTCGTATTATGAAACCCTTCTTTGACCTCATGCCCAGCAGTGCCAAAGAACTTGAATTGACAAGGGATATGATGGTAGCATTCCAGCAGACCAATGATGCCCTACTGAAGGCAACATTGCTGGTCCATCCACAAATGGATGCACCAACCACCTTGACAATAGATGCATCTGATGCAGCAGTAGGCGTGGTCTTGGAATAGTACACCAATGGAAAATGGAAGCCTCTAGCCATTTTTAGTAGGTACCTCTGCCCTCTGGAAACAAAATATAGCACATTAGATAGGGAACTGCTGGTACTGTACCTAGTGGTCAGATACTTCCACTATTTTTTGGAAGGCAGGGACTTCACGGTTTTTATTAACCACAAACTGCTAACGTTCACCTACATAAAGGCATCAGATCCCTGGTCAACCACCAACAATGCCATCTATCTTACATATCCAAATTTTCAACCAGTATTAAACATATCTCCAGTAAGAGTAATGTGGTAGTTGATGCCCTGTCCCACTCCTCTATTCAAGCACCTCTCTGCAGGTGTAGACTACATGACACTCACCAAAGGTCAGCACCAAGACAATGAACTCCTAGCTTATTGAACTGCTGTCACAAGCCTGCAACTCAAAGATGTAGCCTTTGGGCCTCAAGGTACCACTCTCCTGGGTGACATTTCCACAGGACAGCCTCACCCTATTGTCTCTGCTGTGTGAACATGTTGTATTTTTGATGCCATTCACAGACTGTCCCAACACCTACATTCTAGTGATGTCCACCTGATAGCTGACAATTTTATATGGCATGGACTCAAAAAACAGGTCTCGCACTGGGCAAAGATGTTCACGGACTGCCAATCTGCAAAAGTGAAAAGGCACTTGAAGGCTCCACTTCAGCCTTTCCAGCCACCTCAGCGCAGATTCGACTACATGAACATTGACATTGTTGACCTGCTTCTGGTGTCACGAGGGTCTAGGTACTTGTTAACGATCATCGACAGATTCACTAGGTGGCCAGAGGCAGTTCCAATGATGGACTCATCAACCGATTCATGCGCTAGAGCTTTTATTTCTGCCTGAGTATCTCGGTTTGGCCTACCAACACACGTCATCTCCGACAGAGGCCCACAGTTTACCTCCACATTCTGGGAATATAGTTCCACGACAACCCACCACCTGTAGTCAAATGGCCTGGTGTAGTGGTTCCTTAGGCACATGAAGGCTGCACTGATGGCCCAGTTCCATGGACCTGATTGGGCAGATGAGCTGCCCTGGATCCTCCTGGGAATAAGAGCACCCAAGGAGGATCTCAACTCCTTATTGGCTGAGTTAGTTTATGGAACCCCGCTCATTGTACCTGGGGAATTCATGCCCGTAGCAGGTGGACAAGAGGTGCCACTGACTGAAGTCTTAGGCAGACTGTGGGAGTGGCTTGGAAAATTGGCCTTCATTCCCATGTCAAGGCACTCCAGGACTTTGTGTTTGTGTTTGTGGATAGAGGCGCACATGGGTCATATGAAGGCCCCTTCAGAGCGCTATGAAACAAATGCACAACTCGTGTACTGGACATTGGAGGGGGCATCCAGAGACATTTATGATTGACCGACTAAAGCTCACTCATCTCAACCTTGATCAGCCCTTGCCATGGCCCCCGATGTGAAGGTGTGGATAACTGCCCAAGAATGGTGGACAGTAATGACACCAGAGGTTTAGCCTCCTGTTGCTGGTTCTGGGAGAGGAGGCCATGTAGCGGCTCACTAGAGGCTTAATTGAACCGGTTCGGGAGGTTCCCAGTGACATCATGACATCAGACTGCAATGACATCATTTGAAACATGCAGGATTTTAAAACGCTGCGTGTGATTGGTTGAGTAAAATGACTTTTATTGAACTTCAACTTGACTGCGTTTGATTGTTTTCTTGTTCTTCATTTTGTGCTGAGACACAATTGCTAAACCTTCACTAGCTGTGAATGTGCTGAAGACAAATTAAGTAAGAATCAGTGCAAGTAGTTTATCATGGATCTGTAGTTGGTTGTCCATTAAGGCACAAAATATAGGGATTGCCAGTGACCTGATTACCAAGGGGATTTAGAGTCAGGAACTCCGGCTTTGGAAACAAGCATACAAGTGGTGGATAAACTTCAATGCACAGACATGTCAATTGCTTTATAAAAGGAACAATGAATATCCAGGAAAAGGCTTTCACTGAAGTGGAAACAGATTGAAGTGCATGGCAAACATTAAGGAGCTGAGTGGGAAGAGTGGGCGGTGGGGGGGGGGGGGTGGGGGGGTGATATGTAGTGGGCTCTAAAGAGAATAAGCTGAAGCAAACCATATGCGGAAATCATTAAAAGTCAATGCAGAACCAAAGAAGTGATCATTACAAGTCATATGTGTGCTTGCATTTAGAATCAAGTTCTGGTCACCACATTGCAGTAAAGATATTGTAGATTTTGAAAGAAGAAAGTGGTGTGAATAATTATGAGAATGGATTTTTTTGATTGTGAACTGGTAAAAATAGGGATTCAAGTGAGTGGCTCAAGATTGACTCAGAAGCAAGAATTCTTCCACCCCTTGCTATTTACAGTATAACCTCCAGTGTGGGAGTAAGATTTTGTAGATTATACTAATTGGTTTTGTGGTTGACAGTGAGGAGGGAAGCTTTGAATGGGCTGGTCAATTGGGCAGAATTTTAGACAGTGGGAAGCTGGAAGATGGTCTAGTGAATTGAATAGAAAAATGGCAAATGGGCTGTAATCCAGAAAAGAGAGTGATGTTGCATTTGTGGAGGTACAACAAGGCAAGGGAATACACAAGGAGTGGGAGGTAGTTGAGTGGTGTAACGGAACAGAAGGATCTTGAAGTGTATATCCGTAGATGCTTATCAATAGAAGGGAAGGTCAGTAAGGTGCTGAAAAGACATATGGAGCTCCATACTTCACTAATCGGCATAAAACATAGGAACAAAGAGGACATGCTGGAACTGTATTCAAATTATTGCTTAACTGGGTTCATTTCTGATAATCACATTACAAAAGAGAGCATATTTGCATGGAATAGTGCATTGAGGAGATTTATGAGGATGTTGCCAGCATTGTAATATTATAACTGCAGAGAAAGATTAAAAAGGCAAAGGTTGTTTTCTTAGGGACAGATGAAACAGAGGGAAAGGAGTTAAATAAAGAAGAAAAACTGAGACTGTTCAGAAGGCAGAATAGACAATGACATGTAAACGTGTCAGGGATGACTGGGAGGCTAAGCTGCATCTATTTAAATCCAAGGACCCTGACTGATCAATCTTGATCAGCGGATGGGCATGTACCATATCAGTGACAGAGACATGAGAGAAAGAGGGAGAGGACTGACAGCTCAATATTCAGAGGTGTAGAAACTTCAGGGGGGGATAAAGCAAAAGAGGAAGGGTGTAATATTGAATGAGGAAGCCATCAATGCAGAAAAAAAGAGGGTGTCTTAGAAGGCTCAGCAAATGAGGCCACATGGGTGGAACTTAAAAATTAATTAGAAACGCTCACTTTGTTGGGAATACAGTATATTACAGGACTCTCAACAGTCAGTCGGAAGTAGAGGATCAGATCAGTAGGCAAATTATAGAGAGATGTAAGAGAAGGATGATAATAGTGGGGGATTTCAACTTCCCAGTGTTAATTGCAATCAATTAAGCGTGAAGGCATAGAGAGGAAAGCTTTTTTTAAAGTCCATCCAGGAGAGTTTTTTGAGCCAAAGTATGCAGATAGTCTTGTTAGAAAAGAGGAGGGAATGGAGCCAAGTAAATAGGTGAGTATTTTCAAGGTCACGATCATTACTCTGGAAATTTCAACATAGATTTAGAAGGGGGTGCGGGTGATTTGAAATTGAAGTCCTGAATTAGGATAATTCAATATCTTAAAACAAATGCTGGCCAAAGTAGTCTGGGAGCAATTACAAGAGAGAGTCTGTTCAAAGTGAAATTATGTGAATTCAGGGCAAACGTGTTCCTGTAAGATGAAAGGTAAGGAAGTCAAATGCAGGGAGTCCTTGATGTGAAAAGATATCAAGGGTTTGATGATAAAAATAAAGTAAATATATGAAAAGTATAGAATACAGCAAACAAATGAGCCAGAGGATGGGGTGAAATCTTAAATGAATATTTGTCATCTATATTTACGAGGAAGAAATATTCCACACTTGCAAATGATGGGGGTGGGGTTGGGGAATAGGATATTCTGGGGCACGATAATGTTAGAAAGGGTTGCTGGAGATCTGGGATAGCATTTTCATTCAATGAGCATTGAACATGCTGCCTGAGAAGGTAATTAAAGCAGGTACTCCCACAACATTTAAAGCACAATGGAATAAAGGGCTTTGGGCCTTGATGGATAGCGTGGAATTTCTGTACCTATTGGCCAGTGGCCAGCTAACACCATCACAATTTCCAGGATGCATTCCAAAGTTGGAGGCCAATGGCAAAGTAGAAACTTTCCAGGTTAAGTTCAATAAAACCCAGTTTTCCAGAATTCAAAGCAACCGGCAATAAAACATTGAGGAAAATAAATAGGTAAAAAATATGTACATTTAAAATTGGAATGCCTCACTGTTAGTTCACCAATCATGCAACACGTAATCTCAATCAACCAGGAAATGTACTTATCCTGAATCTAGCAATCTCCAGAGGTGACATATGCCAGGGCATTTATTGTACATAGTAATTTACATTTAGTTTGATTAAATTTACTTCAATGTTTTTACTTGCTTAAGAGTATTTTAACTGATTTTTTTTAATTTTCAAGGTTTTTTTAGTACATTTTAACAGCTTGTCTGAAATTTTACATGTGTTGGATATTCATGTATGTTAGGAATATGGCTTTGCTGCTGACCAAAGATTTTCTATGAGGTGGGATTCGATCTACTCTACCAATGTGGCAGCATAAAGACACGCAATGAACAGACACTGGGCAGAATCTCACCATTTAGAATTGATCAAGGAGGCAATATCCACTGATTGTAAAAAGGGCTTACTTTTCCCAAAATGTTTATGGGACTCACTGGTGGCTTACAACTGGCCATACGCACAAGCTAAACAACAACTTTCTTCTCATCATATGATCAGCAGGTGATCAGTAGATCAATGAGGTGGAACTTGGTCTGTTTTCATCAAGCGGCTCTTATGTGTCTGTTCTGCAGTAATGCTACAACACATGCTGGCTGCAGTGGGAGCTATTGAACTCTTTCACCATTGGGTCCTTTGCAACCAAGCTGATTTCTGCTCTCTATCTTTCCAACACAACTCGCCTATCACATGAAAACCTATAACAGTGTAAAGAAGCAAACTGGACAAGAAAAGGCAGAACCAGTGAGACTATCCTGAAGAGTACACAAAGGTGCTGGAGAAACTCAGCAGGTCATGCAGCATCCATAGGAAGTAAAGGTGAGGTCCTCCTTTCCTGCAACTTCAGTTTGTTAACCTGCTTTGTCTTAAAGAACTCCCATTAACACTCCCTCCCACTAAACACTCTAACTATCTTTACCATGTCTTTAAAACTCCTCCTTTGGCCAAAAACTCTTCCTAATATTTCTTTGATTTGCACCTGTTTTCCAAACATTTCTGAAACTGGTCCTTGGGATACCTTATCATGGTGAAGTGCACCTTGTCACTATTAGTAAATGCCCCAAATGCACAGGGTGGCTCTTGAAATTATCTGCTTGATATTAAGTATGAGAATCATGTCAAACTGTGATAATGTTCTCTCTTCAAAACTGCTTGGCTCTGTTCCAGAAGCGGATGAAGAGCTTGTACATGCCAGCAAATTTCTGACAGATGCTGTGATCTTGTTCTGTACAAAGGCCAGCAGATGGTTTCACATCAAAGGATACAGTGATATTGGCATTGCCTTTCCAATTATGTCACTAAATGTAGACCATATGAGCAGGGCTCCGGAACATTCCATCCCACTGGCAAGGAAGAGAATGTTGCTTTTGCTAGAAATCTAGTTTACAGACTGAATAATGACAAAGGGCTGTTACCGGTTTAAAGAGATCTCAATGAGCTTTGGAAAATAGTGATACTGACTAGTTTAGAAAGCAAAAGTCATAGGTTGCTGCGGAAAAGGAAATTGTACTGTGCACAAACAATATTAATGGTGTATTGAGGAAAACATTCCAGAAAATTGTATCATAAGAAATTTTATGTAATTATTCTTTGGAGTTGGGATATTGTCATAAAAGCAACAATCCATCCTGTTGCTTTCTTTCCCAGTCCCCTTGTGGCAAGTCTACTCCTACAAGATCTACAAACTCTTCTCACCGATTTGAGTATGACTGAATTTAATTTCCAGCTTATGGCTGTTGTGTCTTTAAGGTTTAAATCACGATCTATCTAATGTTCTAAACTTCTTAAAACATTATATTTACATCGAACCCTTAGTTCTATTTCTTATCAAGTTCATTTGTGGTTTGGTGTTAATATTACATCTGGCATTTTAAAAATATTTCTGCCCATTGAAGCAGTAGAGGCAGCCTCATTGAATGTATTACGACACAGATAGAATTTATGGCATGGCATGTTTCATGTAGCAGTTAGCAGAATGGTATTGCAGTGCCAGCGACCTGGGTTCAAACCCGACCTTGTCTGTAAGGGGTTTCTACGTTCTCCCTGCGTCTGCATGGAATTTCTCTGGGTGCTCCGATTTCCTCCTACATTCCAAACACATATGGAGTTCATAGATTTATTGGTCACATGAGTATATTTGGGTGGCATGGGCCCGTAGGCCGAAAAGATCTTTTACTGCGCTGCATCTCTAAATTAAATTAAAATGAATAGTGGAAAAATAAAGGATATGGGGAATAGGTGGGTAAGTGGTGTTGTCCATAGCCAAATCAACCATGACCTTATTGAATGGTGAAGTAGGCTCGATGATCCGGATAGCCATCATGTTCTGATGGGGCTGTCAGAGGGGGTCAGTGCATTGGGGGTGCTGCATTCTCAGAGGCTCAGGTTACAACACCACTAGGGAAATGGAAGGAGTAGCACTGACAAACACTATCTGTCCTCAAGGGCAGGATTTAAAATTCCTACGGTATGAGTTTGGTGAAGAACATAGTATTTTCTAAAGCACTGCCTTCCATTTTCCTTCATGTCCTGGCTTGTGTTTATTTTTAATCTTTTAAAAATAACAGTAAAACTGATGATCCAGCAATTATCTCATTCTAGCTGTCTATGCAAGGATCCCACAAAGATTGTGAGCTGCTGTGACTCTGATCAAAGGACCCACACCAGGCTACTGACTGCTGTAGACTGGCTCGAGACCATCGGAATGGGTACCAGGTACTGGAATCGGGATACAAGAGGGTGGTGGATTTTTTCTGATCATGTCAGAGGTGTGCATCTGAAGCTTAGGTTACGGAGGGGTTGGACTGAAGGCTGTGTTGTTGCGGAAACTGCAGGAGTGCTGGAGGTGAAACCATGGACGTCCATGGAAGGGGCGGGTGGGGCTCTCTTTTGCTTTGTTTCTCTGGCTGTTAGGGGTACTTGAAAATTGTTGCTGATAGCAAATTTATCCCTGACTTACAGGAAGACTAAAGGAAATTTCATGTAAAATCACATTTCCTGTTTTATTTCATGACCATAATATAATCTTGAATCTTAAATCTATGTCAAGCTGCCATACCTCTTAGTTTCACTCCACTAAACTACAGAAGTATGTTGGTAGCTATGGAATGTTCTGGATCATCCTGAGATATCACTCTTTTTGCTCTAGATTTGAAACAGTATGATTCATCCTTCAGATTACTTTACTGTGAGTCAATATCAGAGTCTCACGGTGAGTCTCTGGAGGTCAGAATTTCAAGCAGCTTTGCAAATGATTGAGATCAACAAGAGATCTGAAGTTCGTCTGATTGGAAGCCGATGACTAGCAATGTGTTTCAGGGTTCAGTATTGGGTCCATTACTGTTTGTCATATACATTAATGTTCTGGATGATGGGGTGGTAAATTGAATTAGTAAGTATATGGATGATATGAAGATAGGTGGAGCTGTGGATAATGAAGAAGGGTTTCAAAGCTTGCAGAGGGATTTAGGCCAGTTAGAAGAATGGGCTGGAAGATGGCAGATGGAGTTTAATGCAGATAAATGTGAGGTGTTACATTTTGGTATGGCTAATCATAATAGGACTTACATGGTGAATGGAAGGGCATTGAAGAGTGCAGTAGGACAGAGGGATCTAGGAATAATGATACATAGTTCCCTGAAGGTGAAATCACATGTGGATAGGGTGGTGAAAAAATCTTATGGAATATTGGCCTATATAAATCAGAGCATTGAGAATCGGAGCTGGGATGTTATGTTAAAATTGTACAAGACATTGCTGAAGCCAAACTTGGAGCATTGTGTACACTTTTGGTGACCAAAGTATGGGAAAGATATCAACAAATTGGAGAGAGTGCAGAGAAAAGTTACTAGAATGTGCCAGGGTTACAGGGTCTAAGTTATAGGGAAAGGTTAAAATAAGTTAGGTCTTTTTTCTTTGGAGCATAGAAGGTTGACAGAGGATTTGATTGAGGTATTTAAAATTGTTAGGGGTATAGGCAGAGAGACGTAGAGAGGCTTTTTCCTTTAAGAAAGGGGAAGATACAAATGAGAGGACATGAGTTGAGAGTTAGGGGGCAAAAGTTTAGAGGAAACATGATGGGGGACTTGTTTACTCAGAGAGTGGTGGGTGTGCGGTACAAGCTTCCAGATGAAGTAGCGAAGGCAAACTTGATAATTGCATTTCAGAAGTTGGTTATGTATATGGACAATTAAAAGTTGGGAGTAGGTCAGTGGGTTTAGTTGTGAGAAAGTGTTCGGCATGGACTAGAAGGGCCAAGTTGACCTGTTTCTATAATGTAATTGTTATATGGTTATATGTGGAAGTGTTCCATGTGGTCCAAGGCAACTAGTTCTTCTCCATCTTTCACCACATATTTACAAACTGTGTACTGAGAGGCTGCCAGAAAATATTTATCTCTCCAGTTGCATTTGAGATTTGGAAGGTTTAAAAAAATAATTTTGCACTATGAACCATATCAACCAAAATATGTACAAACGTTTCTAATTAAATTTACACAGTAGTCTTTTCTCCCCTTTTTTTCCCCTTTCCCTCCCTCCCCTCTACCCACCCCGCTCCAAGGTTTGTGATGCTTGAACCTTGTACAAAGACAGCACAGCCAAGGGTTCCAATGTTCAAAACAGCTGTTGTGAAGAGGATACATTCTATGCAGCTGTTCTGGATGGAATGTAGTCCTTGAGTAAATAGCATTGTAATTCTTCTTTTCTGTTTTTTTTCCAGAAGATAATCTCAATCATTTTCTAAATAAAGATGCATTCAATCACAACAAAATCATTGTTGAGAAGTCATTTGGGCTCTTCAGGAAGGGAAAAGTGTCCTCTTGGGAAATCTTTGAGTGTCTTTCCATTGGAAATGAATCTTCTCTTCGCTGTGTTTAAACTATTTACCTGTTCTTTGGTGCGAAGGAGCATTAGCCCTAGAAAATGTTTAAAGCCCCTGATTTTATTCTTGCAGACACAGTGTAAATTAAACTTGGGGGGGGGGGCGGGGCGAGGAGGGGAGAAGTTCAATAAGGAATGGAATTGTTCCCTTCTCATAGCTCCTTTGTCAAAAATGTCACAATGTTCCAGTACGGGATAAATTTCAAACTACCATTGCTCAGTGGCCCTGTCAACAGCTTGATTGTACTCCTGTCCTGTGGCATATTATAGCACTCTCCAAATCCAACTCCTCCAATATCCTTCCCAAAACCTGAGTCTTCAATCTCCCTTTTGGTTGTTGCCTGTCTGCACCTAACCCCCTCTCCATCTGGTCATCTTCCTGTTGGATGTTTTATTTGTTTAAAGCATTTGTTGTTTGCATTGGAGTTATAGCAAGGTAGAAGCATAGAAACAGGTCCTTTTATGCTGACATGCATGCCCATCTGTACTAACCCCATCTGTCTGCTTTAATTACATATTCCTCCATGCTTTGCTCATTCAGGCACCTGTCCAGTTGCCTGTTAAATGTTGTAATTGTCCCTGCCTCCATTATCTCCTTTGACAATTCATTCCAGACACCAACAATTCAGTGTGAAAATTCGACCCCTCAAATCCCTTTTAATCTCCCACTCTCTCACCATAAGCCTTTCCCCTCGAGTTTTAGATGCCCCTATCGTAGAAATAGACTGGCCATTTACCTGTCCATCCCTCTTTTCATTTCATGTCCATCGTGTCACTTCTCAGTCTCCTTTGCTCTAGAGGAAACAGGGCCTGTGTCTCCTGGCTCAGGGCAGGGAATGATCAAATGAAGCAGTAACTGAAATGGGGAGTGTGGGGGTGGTTTTATGATCATGAGCACAGAGTGAGTGGAGCAACCCCTTCCCTGATCCTTGATGGGAAACAATGTCAGAAACTCCACACCTTGAAATGTTTAAGAACTTTGTCAGTTCTTGATAAATTATTTCTTGATTATGAGGGTATTTAAATAGCTCTCTATTTAAATGTTTAAAAAGAGCAGTTTAATTTAGTGGAAACCCATGGTTTATAATCAGGTCAATTTGGCAAGAACAGGATGTTTATGATTAATAGCACAAGCTGTTCAGCTGCAGTTAACATCAACAATAAATCAGCAAAGGAGCCAGGCACAGAGATACACTGAAGCCCCACCCAGGACACAGCAGTAAGAGACCAAGCACTGCACTGGAGCCTGTGGAAAACAGTGGTTCCCAGTGAACAGTCACACCCTTGGTCTGTGAGTCATGATTATCATTGAGCTCCATGGATAGACAAAGGTTCCTGATGTTCTTGAGTATCAAGCAACAGGGGTGGACAGAGTGGCCCTATTTCTGTGCATAGATGCATGGACCTTATCTCTAAGGGTAGATCTCATCTCTGAGGCCAAGTGTCCCATGTTCCATGGGCAGACAATTGGATCTTTATCTCCTGGGTGGACACAAAATCACAAGCCTCTCAAATGGACAATGGGTCCTGAGCCTCACTGGATAAAAAATGTTGAGCTCGGAGATGCACTCCACCAGCAGAAACCTGAGCTCCATACATCATCAAAGGGTCCTGAGCACCATGTGTTGGCAATGTCTGAACCACAGGACAATAGCTTATCTTGTGCATGATGTCCAGTGCAAAATCTCCAAGAGCTCTTGTCTGACTGCTGGGATCAAGGCAGACACTTGACACAATTAGAAGGTCCAAAAGGAGAGAAATATTCTACTTGCTCGCTTGCACTTGACCCTCTCAGTCCTAATCCTAGTCCTTGTCATGCTGCCATGGAAACTTCACTTGCACCTTCATTGGTCTGAGTTTCTCAGCCTTTTATTAAATATGTCATTTGGCCCAGAATCAGATCTCTTTTCTCTCAGTCAGTTTCACATGTAAAAGTAATTAATTTGGGGTCAGCCAGCAGCTTCTGGGTTGCTGTTTATTGTACGTTGTTCCATGGGGCCATCCAATTCCACTCCATTTAGTCCCAGAATACAAGGTCTGCACAAACAACTTGGTAAAATATAAAGTTATTTAATTTTTATCTTAGAAATTGAGAGGAAGATTTCTAACCCATGTGTTTGTTTCTGATCTTACTGGACAATGCCCAGAATATGTCCAGATTAAGCTTCCCTTGTGACATTGGCTCATTTCAATTTGGGAATTTACAAAGCCTTCAATTAGATCTAGATTAAGAGGCAAAATAATCTCTGCTTATGTTGGACAGATGAGTTCCTCACATCTGGATTAACGGGCAGAAGGGCTATTGGTCACAGCTGGAGTATGAGGCTGAAATGCCTCCTATCACTTGTCTTTTCAGTTATAAATGCAGATCTCTTGTCACATCTGGATTCACAAATGTAAAGGCTTCCAGTCATAGCTGCATTATTGGCAATGGGGTCCCTGATTGTTTGTGGGGAGAGTTCACCACTTGCAGTCATTATGGTTCAGAGCCCCTGTACTCACTGTCCATCACAGGTCCTCTCAGTAGATATTCCTCTCACTCACTTATATTGTTTGCTTCTCCCATTTCTTTGGCTGTTCCTCATGTTCTTTCCCTGTTCCCTCTCTTTCATTTCACATTTTCCATTATTCCCTGTCTCCCAATGTCTATGTGCCTTTTCTCTTGATGTCACTATATGTTCCTCCCAACTATCCCCACAGCTCTCAAACACTCCTTGGCATCTTCAGACTCTCCTCCAACCCTTTCTTTATTCCCCACTCCTTCCTTTCTTTTCTAATTGGCTATCAATCTCTTCTCTCTTCCCTCATTCACTCTCTCTCCTCCCTCATTCACTCTCTCTCCATCTTTGATTACACTGCACAATATTTTTTTTTCCCAAAAGGTTTGCTTCCTGAAATAAAATTGGTGATTATCATAACTTCATGCTGAACAAAAAGATAAATTCAGATTTGTTGTATCACATAGGAAGTTGAAGAAACATTAAATTAACCTTTATTGATTTTAGAATGCTAAATCTCATAATGATGCTGACATATTGTGTTAGTTCAAATGTTTTTCTTCTGATTTTCGCTTGTACTCAGCATCTGATGCCTCTTGCTTCAGTATCCAACAATAGTCGTCCAGCCTTGATGGATTCCGGCTGCCCTGACACCACTTTTCCAATGTTGCAATATCCTGGTGAAACCTTTCACCATGTTCGTCACTGACTGCACCAAGATCAGCAGGGAAGACATCCAAGTATGAATGCAGAAAATGAATTTTCAATGACATGTTTCACTTCATGATGTTTTGTGCTTGAAGTAGACTTAGAATATGACAGGAAATCAAAAAATAGCTAATATCTAAAAAAAGTTACGCGATAGGACAATTTTAAGGTGATCAGCAACCCAAAATCCATAAAATACATCCAAAGGAAACAAAATTTTCATTGCCTGGTGTTAATTGTTTTCCAGATTCTCATTTCTTTCTCTTCCCAAATCTAGCCATGTCCATCACAGTCACCAGCCACTGAAGATATCTATGTGAGACTCTGCTTCATGAAAGTCACCAACATCATTGTGGACCCCCATCAATCTGTCACATCTTTTCTTGCTCTAACCTTCTGACAGAGATCAAGATGACTGAGGTCTGGCACCTCTAAATTCAAGAAAAGTTTTTTAAGCTTCCCTGAATTCCCTGACCATAACCATAGTCTGGACCACCAAAAAAAATCTCTTTGTAATATTGTTATGCTACTATTTCTCGCACAGACTGTAACTCTAAATATTTATCTATCTATCCATTTATATTTATTATCCCCATTTGTGTTTTGACAAATTGTGGTAATGTAATGTATACTCTTGGAGTTGGTGTATCTTACGTACCCTGATTGGCTGCAGCAAATAAGAGTTGCCGTGTACCTGTGCATTGGGCTTGTGAGTATAATGAACTGTCATTTACCCATTTAATCTTCCTTCATTCACCAGTCATTCATTTTCCTTTTCTCTCCCTTCAGTTATTCCACTTACTTCCTATCCTTGTTTTGACATATCCTTTATTCTCCCTCCCTTTTCTCACTATCTCCCCTCTCGCTATCCCCCTCCTGTTTACCTGTTTCCTTCCTCCCTCTGTCTCTCCCCACCTCTCCTCCACTCTCATTCTCCTTTTCCCTCTCCATCTCACTCTACACATTCTCCCTCCTTTTATTTTGTTTCCATCTCATTCACTTTCTTCATTGTTCCCCTTTTCCTTTTCCTTTCTCCCCGCCCCTTCACATTCAACCTCATTTCCTCTCCCTTCCCCTTCCATCCAATTACATTAATACCTTCAATGAATCATTGTGTTCCATACTTACCAGTGTTTGCCTTTTAATTACTACATACACTTTGTTCCTGGATACATGCAGAAATCCAGAATCCTGTTCCACAGTAATTCTCCAACTGCAATGTGACACTCCTGGACCAGGCCAGTCACAATGCATCTCAGCTGAGCCGAAATAAATATCCTCACAAATAGTTTTGCTTATTCTGTTGGGGAGGGCTGAAGGCAGCTTGGCAGAGAGATTCAAGAGGGAGAGAAGCATAACTGGAAACGAAAGACAGAATAATAAATCAGAGAGTTTGAAAACAGACAAGAGTCTAGCTGGCCTTTAATGTCATAAATGCAAGTAGGACAAAGACAGCCAAGAAGGCCTATCAGAGGACTGATAAGAAACCTGAAACTGAAGATGAGGGGAGGGGGCGGAACTTGCAGCAAATTTCCTACTGAAAGTAAATGAGAAAATCTGTAGATTCTGGGCTCTGGTGCAGCACATAAAAATGCTGGAGAAACTCAGCAAGTCACACAGCATCCACAGGAAGTAAAAGGCAGTTGATGTTTTGGATATCTGAACCCTTCGTCAGAAGATGCCAAAACTGTGACCAAAGTAAGAATGAGGAAAGATCACTAATTCATATGTTTTGGTCTTGTTCGACCCTTGCCAAGTATTGAGAAGAGGTTTTTCATACTTTATCAATAATTATTAATGTTAACCTAGCACCAGACCTGTTGGTGGCCTTGTTTGGGATGGTTGAACCAAAAGTAGTACAATTGTCTTAATTTCAATGTCATGTATTAGCCTCTTTTAGTGTAAGGCGAGTAATTTTGATCAGGTGGAAAGATACTGTCCCGCCTGCTCATAATCAATGGTTACATGATATGATGTCATACTTAACCATGGTTAAAATAAGATGTTTCACAAGTGACTCGAAGTTAAACTTTCCCAAACTTTGAGGTTCTTTTGTGAATTATTTTCACAGCCTCTAATTGTTTCATCTTTATATTCGTGAAACTTTTGGAATGTAAGGGTTCAATCAGGCAGACGCGGCATGGTTTTAGAAAGGGAAGATCTTGTTTGACAAATTTGTTAGGATTCTTTGAGGATATAATGGGTGCGGTGGATAGAGGGGAACAGGTTGATGTTGTATATTTGGATTTCTAGAAAGCGTTTGATAAGGTGCCGCACAAGTAAGTTACAGGAAAGTGGAGTCCGGGGAAGTATATTGGCCTGAAGTATATTGTCTGACAGGAGGCAGAGAGTCGGGATAAATGGGAGTTTTTCAGGTTGGCAGAGAGTGGTAAGTGGGGTGCCGCAGGGGTCAGTGTTAGGCCCACAACTGATCATCATTTACATTGATGACTTGGAGGAGGGGACAAAATGTGGTGTAGCCAAGTTTGCAGATGACGCCAAATTGAGTGGAAGAGTACATTGTAATGAGGATGTGGAGAGTCTGCAGAGGGATATAGTTAAGCTGGATGAGTGGGCAAAGGTCCGGCAGATGGAGTACAATGTTAGTAAGTGTGAGGTTATCCACTTTGGCAAGAAAAATAAAAGAATTGAATATTATTTAAAGGGTGAAAAACTACAGCATGCTGTTGTGCAGAGGGACTTGGGAGTGCTTGTGCATGAATCGCAAAAAGTTAGGTTGCAGGTGCAGCAGGTTATTAAGAAGGCAAATGGAATGTTGGCCTTCATCGCTAGAGGAATTGAATTCAGGAGTAAGGAAGTAATGTTGCAACTGTATAAGGTACCGGTGAGACCGCACCTGGAGTACTGTGTCCAGTTCTGGTCTCCATATTTGAGGAAGGATATACTGGCTTTGGAGACGGTCCAGAGGAGGTTTACTAGGTTGATCCCTGGGATGAAGGGGTTGACTTATGATGAAAGATTAAATCGTCTAGGATTGTATTCGCTCGAGTTCAGAAGAATGAGAGGAGATCTTATAGAAACATATAGGATTATGAAGGGTATGGATAGGATAGATGTAGGAAGGTTTTTTGAGCTGGCCGGGGAAACTAAAATGAGAGGACACAGTCTCAAGATTCGGGGGGGTAGATTTAGGACAGAGATGAGGAAAAATAGTTTTTCCCAGAGAGTAGTGAATGTTTGGAATTCTCTAACCAGGAAAGTGGTTGAGGCTGCCTCATTAAACATATTTAAAATTCGGTTAGATAAATTTTTACATGATAGAAGAATTAGGGGATATGGGGAGAAGGCAGGTAGGTGGAGTTAGGTCATAAATTAGATCAGCCATGGTCGTATTGAATGGCGGAGCAGGCTCGATGGACCATTTTTGGCCTACTCCTGTTCCTACTTCCTATGTTCCTATGTTCTTATGTGTGAGTTCTTAGGCAACACATGGATGAAGGAAAAGGCTCTTTAATTAAAGTTAATATGAACAGCATATAAGGCTACAAGTCTCCATTACAGATAACATACTGTGTCTTGCTCTCCGTCAGCCTCCTGCTGGCAGCCAAGTCTAATCAAACAGTAAGACATTGATAGTTGCATTGCAACCATGATCACTATCATTACATCTCCATTTCTTAAAACAAAAGTAGCTTATTTTTAACTAATATGTTTTCTTTATATAACTCTGCAATTTTAACTTTAACATCAAGAACTTACACTTGTATTATTATCAACATTGTTAACATTTTTTAAACTTGTTTTGTGTGTTCATATTGATATACACTGAAACTTGAAGAGTGAATAAGATGGCACTACTTCATTCTATCACAGGAGTCTTTAAATTTGCTCATCAATATGTCTCTTAGGAGGGTTCACGTGTCTTGACTGTTGATTGTTCTTGAATCTGAGTTGTTGTCTCAGACGACATCTTCTCAGGTGTGCATTCAGGTTGTTCAACAGTATCCATCTTTTCATGTACTTTGTCTGATCGCATTTGAATACAGCTCATAGGTCATCGATAATGGGCTTACAGACGCTATACTTAAATGCACATAGCGTCAGAAACAAGGTGGATGACCTGATTGCTCAGATTCAACTAAAAAGGTATGACATTGTGGCCATTACTGAAACGTAGCTCAATGAGGTGTGCGATTTGGAGCTCAATATCCGAGGATACACAGTCTATAGGAAAGATGGGCAGGAGGGTAGAGGTGGAGGGGGGGGGTGGCTCTGATGATAAGTAATGACATTAAATCAATAGAAAGAAGGGACATATGGTGTAAAGCGGTAGAATCAGTATGGGTTGAATTAAGAAATGCCAAGGATAAAAAGATTATATTAGCAGTTATATACAGGACCTCAAACAGCAGCCAGGAAGTGGACTATGAGTTGCAGCTGGAAATACAAAGGGCATGTCGCAAGGATAATATCAAATTAATTATGGGAGGTTTTAACATGGCAGAGAATTGGGAAGGACAGGAATTTGCTGGATCACAGGAGAGTGAGTTTATAGAAAACCTAAGAGATGGATTTTTTGAACAGTTTGTTGAGAAGCCCACCAAGGAATCCACAGTTCTAGATTGGGTCATGTGCAATGAACCTGAGGTCATTAGGGAGTTAAAGGTCATAACATAGTTGAACTTAATTTCAAATATGAAAAGGAAAAAAAGTTATTCGATGTATCAATTTTTCTGAGGAATTAAGGGAATTATGGTGGTATGAGGAAAGAACAGGCCAAAGTTGACTGGAATAGCAAATTAGTAAGAGAAACAGAACAGGATTGGAAGATATTCTTGCAAATATTAAAAAGCATACAGGATAGATATATTCCTAGAAAAAGGAAAGTAGTCAAAGGAAAGATGGTGCCCACGTGGCTAACAAAAGAAGTTAAGGCCAAAATAAAAAGCAAAGCGGAGGATATATAAGATAGTAAAACTAATGGGAAATCAGAGGACTGGGATTCCTTTAAAAACTTACAGAAAGAAATAAAGAAAGTGAAAGTCATAAGGAAAGAAAAGATGAGTTATGAAAGGAGAATGGCAAACATTATAAAAAAAAGATACTGAGGTTTTTTTAAATATATAAAGAATAAAAGAGAGACATGTGTTGACATTGGACCAATAGAAAATGATGCTGGAGAAATTATAATGGGTTACAAGGATATGGCAGAAGAATTAAATCAATATTTTACGTCTGTATTCACGGTGGAAGACATTAGTAATATCCCTGACAGACAAAAGCTTCAGGGAGTAGAGTTTGATACAGTTAAGACTACTAGAGAAATTGTGCTAGGTCAATTGAATGGATTAAAGACAGACAAATCTCCCAGACCAGTCGAAATACACCCATGGATTTTGAAAGAGGTGGCTTTGGAGATTGTGGATCCATTGATGACTACCTTTCAAAAATCATTAGTCTCTGGCGTGGTTCCAGGGGATTGGAAGGTTGCGAATGTGGTTCTGTTGTTTCCAGAAAGGTGGGAGGCAGAAAAAAAAGAAATGATAGACCTATAAGTCTGACTTCGGTGGTGGGGAAGATATCAGTGTCAATCCTCAAGGATGAAATTATGAAATACCTGGAAATCCATGATAAGATAGGTCCTTGTCAGCATGGTCTTTTAAAGGGTAGATCATGTTTGACTGACTTACTAGAGTTTTTGAGGAAATCTCAGGTAGGATAGACCAAGGGAAGGCTGTGGATGTTATTTACTTGGATTTTCAGAAGGCTTTCGATAAGGTGCCACATGCTAGGGTGATTAATAAAATGAAGGCCCATGGAATAACAGGGATGCTATTAGATTGGATAGAAAATTTGCTGATAGGCAGAAAGAAAAGGATTGAAATTAAGGGATCCCGATCAGGATGGCTGCCTGTAATGAGTGGTGTTCCACAAGGGTCGGTCTTGGGGCCGCTGCTGTTTACAATTTATGTTAATGATTTGGATTGTGGACTAAATAGTTCTGTGGCCAAATTTGCAGATGACACCAAGATAGGTGGCGGAGCAGGAAGTATTGAAAAAACCATAAAATTGTAGAGGGATATAGACAGTTTGGGAGACTGGGCAAAAATAAGGCAGATGAAGTACAATGTTGAGAAGTGTTCGGTTCTACATTTTGGCAGTGGAAATAAACAGGCAGAGTACTATCTGGATGGGGAAAAAAATCAATCCTTGGAGGTGCAAAGAGACCTGGATGCAGAGTAATCTAAAAGTTATTGCCCAGATGGGATTGGTAGTGCAGAAGGCTTAGTGTTTAAGAATAGAGAGAGGTGTTAATGAGGCTCCATGGGGTACTGGTGAGACCCCATTTGGAGTACTGTGTACAGTTTTGGACCCCCTATCTTAGAAAAGATGTGATGTTGTTGGAAAGGGTGCAGAGGAGATTTACCAAGATGATTCCTGGAATGCATGGGCTGGAGTATGGTGAACGTTTGGCAGTTCTGGGGTTGTTCTCATTGGAGTATAGGAGAGTGAGGGGGTATCTCATAGAGACATTTCAAGTATTGAAAGGTTTTGACAGAGTGAATGTGGAGATGATTCCCTTGATGGGCAAGTCAATGACAAAGTGTCATAATCTTAAAATTAGAAGTTATCCAATTGGGGGGGCATGGCAAGATGGCGTAGGGAGTAGATGTGAAGTTCCACCTCTCCCTAGCTGATTAATTAATACCAAAAATTTAAAGAGTATTTAAATTTTTTTTTAATTTAGGTAAGCTTTTAAGAAGTGTAGAAAGCTATAATGAAAGGCAATAAAGCTCAAACTTTTTTTTAAAAAAAGCATTGTTTAAAAGAACAGAGAGTGCTGAAAAACTGAGGCCTACCTCGTCGAAGGATCCACAGAAGTCAATTTTGGAGCAGCCGAAGATCTAGAGGGTAACTCAGGCAAAAATAATGGTGACTCCGGCACCTAGATTGTGCCCGACAATGCAAGATGGCTCCTCTACATCCAGCGACCCGACGGAGTTGGTGAGTCGTGCTCCTGACGTAGATCGCATGTTTGGGGATGCAGGACCTTCCGGAGGCAATGGCCCTGCTTTAGAATGCAGTCATGTGCACATCGGGCAGGCTACTAATGTGCCGAGCCCGACGGCCAAGGCAAAGGGCCTTTGCTACGGAGCCCTTGCTGAATTGGGCATGCGCGCGACTCCCATTTGGGCCCAGGCTGTCAGGTCGACTCTCTCCCGGCGGCCCGATCGTGGTGGGCCTATGTGGGAGGGAATGTTGACATGGAGTCGTGGGGCCTGGGAAGCTCTGGTCCGGGAGCTGAAAGAAGAGGAAGAGGAGGAATTATTGGAAGAAGCTGATGAGGAAACTGAAGCAATTTTAAGAGCAGCTAAAATTAATCAAGGTAGATCTCAAAAATTAAAGAAAGCTTCTAGAGTGAAACCTCCTACTTCGCAGACATTCCAAACTGTGCAAGTGGAAGAAACTACTTTATCTGTTTCTGAAGAATTTATGTGACATATGAGTAATATGGGCTGTTCAAGTTACTCAGGGTTTTAAAGAAAGTAAGATTCAATTTACTGAATTGAGAGGAGAGGTGGCATCAATTAAGCAGGATGTGGTTAAATGTTTGAGAACAGTAGATGTAGTTCAGGATGAATTCAAAAATATTAAACGGGCATTTCGTGATTGTACGGATACTGTGGATTGGGATACTGAATGAATAGATTATTTGGAGCATTGTCTTACGGATTGGAATGTTCAGAAGTGTGAATTTTTGAAGAAGGTTGATTCATTGGAAAATCAAAGCAGATGTAATAATGTTAAAATAGTAGGTTTGCCTGAAGATTTTGAAGGTACTGATCTGGTGAAGTTTTTTCGAAAATGGATATTAGAGGTGTTGGGGAAGGATGCTTTTCCAGAGGGATTGGAGTTGGATAGAGTGAATAGAGCAATACGAAGAAAACCTTTTTCTGATCAACCTCTGTGAGCGGTCCTCATTCGTTGTTTAAGGTATCAAGATCGGGAGGCATTTTACGACTTGCTGTTCAGAAGGCTCGGCAAAATCAGGGCCCTATGATGATGCAGGGTAATAGGGTTTTTTAATGCAGATTTAAGTCAATATGTGATTCGACGTCAGAAAGAGTTACCGATTTGCTTTTAGGTATCCTGCTGTATTGAAGGTGTTTTATGGAAATATTCAAGCTCAGTTTTTTGATGATGAAACTGAAGCTTTGGCATTTGCTAATTTGCGAATAATCCACATAGTTCTGAGTTACGGAGACAAGCGAAGTCTCAGAGTTCTCCAAGGCAAAATGGGAATGGAAATGGAAATGGTAGGAAGAATGTTGAAGATCAACATTTGACTTGGAGGGGAGAGGATGACCAGTCTGCTGAATTTGTTGGTGCTGCTGGTGTTCAGGACCAATCGGTTGGAGTTTTGCGTGTAGTTGATTGAATTATAAATATTATTTTGGGGATTTTTGAGAAATGTGAATGCCAACTGGGGGGGTGTGGATGACGCTGCATCTTCTGAAGTCATCTGCCACTAGTGGTTTAGACCACACCGGGTCTATAGAGGGGGGTACCACTTAGGTGTTTTTTTTTTCCTTTTTTTTCTCTTTTTATATATAGGGTTTAAAAGGAGGGGGTTCTTTTTTAGTTTTGTGTTAGAAAAGGGGGGGATTTTTTTATTTTTGGAGCTTAAATTTGTGTGTGGGTTGATTGTGTTAGGATTTGTTCATTAAGATACAATGAGTAAATTGAATTTTGCAACATTTAATGTTAAAGAGATGAATCATCCGATAAAGAGGAAATGTGTGTTGGACTACATTAAGAAGATGAAGGTGGGCATTGCTTTTTTGCAGGAGACACATTTGACGGAAAAAGAACATTTGAAATTGAAACGAGATTGGGTTGAACATATTTTGGCGTCTTCTTTTAATTCTAAAGCCAGAGGTGTGGCAATTTTGATACATAAAAAAGTGCCTCTTGTTTTAGAATCTTTTTCTGAGAATGCTGGAAGGGTTTTAAAAGTTCATTGTAAATTGTTTTCAGAAGCTTGGACTTTATTGAATTTGTATGCACCAAATGAAGATGATGTACAATTTATTACAGATGCTTTTTTGTATTTGAATCAATCAAATGAGAATGTAATGGTAGAGGGGATTTTAACTATTGTTTGGATCCATTGTTGGATGTCTCCAAAAATTGTTAAGAAAACTAAGATGGCAAAAAGGGTAATTGAATTGATGGAAGATTTGAATTTAGTTGAAATATGGTGACGAATTCATCTGACTGAGAAAGATTATTCATTTTATTCTGCTTGCCATGAGTGCTTTTCTAGAATAGATCTTTTTTTGGTGTTGGCTCATTTACAAGGTAGGGTGGATAGTGTAGAGTCTGAGAGTAGAATTTTGTCAGATCATTCCTTGTTGATTTCTTGTGAGGTTGTTGAGAAGGTGGAAATATCCTATCATTGGATGTTTAATGAGATGTTGTTAAAAAGACCTTAATTTGTTTTATATCTGAGAAATCAAATTAATTTTTGTTTAGAGACAACTGAGGGGCCAGTACATAGTAAATTTACATTGTGGGATGCTTTGAAAGCATATTTGAGAGGTCAAATTATTAGTTATACAACTAAAGTGAAAAAGCATTATAAAGCAAAACTTTTGCAGTTAGAAAAATAAATTGCAACTCTGGAGAAAAAGTTTCAGGAAAATGCAACAGAAAAGAATAAGATACAGTTTGAAGCTTCGTTATAATACAAAATAAACATAATTATGAGAGATTGATTTTGAAATCAAAACAGCATTACTATGAGTTAGGGGAAAGGGCGTATAAGGTATTGGCATGGCAATTGAACAAGTTTCTAGAACAATTAATGCAATACGAAGAAATTCAGGTGTTACTTATAAACCACAAGTGATTAATGAGGAATTTTGAGCTTTTATTAAGGACTTGTATCTATCTGAAGGGAATATAGATGCTGAACAGATTGATTCACTTTTGTCCAAGTTAAATTTACCTTTATTGGATGAGAATAATATAAAATTATTGGATAATCCATTTACGGATTTTGAACTTAAAGAGGCATTACAATCTATGTCAAATGAAAAGTCACATGGGGAAGATGGGTTTACGACAGAGTTTTATAAAGAATTTCATGATTTATTGTTTCTGGTGTATATAGATGTACTCAAACAGGCTACAGATACAGGTTTATTTCCCCAGTCACTTTCAAGAGCATTGATAACAGTTATACCAAAAAAAAGTCAGAGATTCATTAAAAATTGCATCATATAGACCTATATCTTTATTGAATGTAGATTATAAAATTGTAGCAAAATTTTTTAGCAAACAGATTGGCTAATATTTTACCAAAATTGGTACATATAGATCAAGCAGGGTTTATTAAAATTAGATATTTGGCAGATAATATTACTAAATTGATTACAATAATCAATGCATCAAGACAACAACCCAACCAGCCAATGGTACTCGCGCTAGATGCTGAAAAGGCCTTTGATCGTGTTGAGTGGAAATTTTTATTCAAAGTGCTGGAGAGATTTAAATTTGATCAACTCTTTATTGGTTGGGTTAAGGCATTATATACTAATCCTTCTGCATGGGTGGTGATGAATGGTCAGGTTTTGCAGGGATTTAATTTGTTTAGATCAACTAGACAGGGCTGCCCATTGTCACCATCCTTATTTGCATTGGTTATAGAACCTTTAGCTCAGGCAATTAGACAAAATGTAAATATTATGGGAATTAAGGTAGGGCAAAGGGAGTATAAAATTAATTTATTTGCTGATGATGTGTTGATATATTTGTCTCAACCTAAAAACTCTTTAAAACCTTTACAAGATTTATTAAAATTTTATGGATCAATGTCGGGTTATAAGGTGAATTGGGATAAGAGTGAGATATTATTAATATCTGATGGGGATTATTCAGATTGTAGGCAACTTACTAAATTTAAATGGTCAGATAAGATTAAGTATTTGGGTGTAATTGTGGATAAGGAATATCAAAATTTATATGATTTAAATTATTTGCCATTGTTAAATAAAATTAAGTTTGATTTAAATAGATGGAAAGCTTTACCATTAACATTGATGGGTCGAGTAAATTACATTAAAATGAATGAATATCCTCATATTCAGTATTTGTTTCAATCAATTCCAAGTCCTATACCGGGGAGATTTTTTAAGGAATTAAATAAAGTGATATGTTCCTTTTTGTGGAGAGGTAAATTGGCTCGAGCATCGATGGAGAAATTGACATGGAAGTATGATTTGGGAGACCTTCAACCGCCACATTTTCAAGACTATTATCAGGCAGCACAGTTGAAATTTTTCAGTAGGCTGTTTGATATTGATCAACCACCGATGTGGGCTTATGTGGAAATAGATCAAATACAGGAGAGAGCAATACATCACTTTATATATAAATGGAATTCTTTATTTTTACAAACATATAAGTTACTTGTATTGAATTATTTGTTGAAAGTATGGAATAAATGGAATCAATCTATAGGTTCGAAAGATGTATCTCCAATTAAAGCACCATTATATCAGAATCAATTAATTCCTTTCTCTATGTATAACTCTTACTTGAAAGATTGGGACTCTAAGGGTCTGGTATTAGTAGAAGACTGTTTCGAAGCAGGCTCATTTCTTTCATTTGATAGACTCGGGGAGAAGTTTGGTATATCACAGAATAGTTTATTTGCTTATTATCAAGTACGTGATTTTTTTTAAGGGAGTCTTATGGTAGGGAAATAATATTGCCGACTCAATCAAAGTTTGAGTTGTTGCTTATGGATAAGGGAAAGAAGAGGTTTGTTTCGAAAATGTACACAGGTGTATTGAGAATGAGAGATAAATGGGAGCAGGAGATATCTACTTCTATTTCTGAGGGAGAATGGTCAGATTTATGTATGGAGCGTGTGACAAAACTAGTTAATGTACATTATAGTTTAGTTAACTATAACTTTTTACATCAGTTATATTTAACTTCTGAAAAATTAAAGAGATATGGTTTCAGTGACTCAGATATGTGTTTTCGATGTGGTGATCAGATAGGTACTTTCGTTCATTCATTGTGGGATTGTATCAAAGTTAAACATTTTTGGGAAAAGATCATTAAATTTTTGCGAGATTTAATTCAAATAGAATTGTATGTGGGTCCATGGATGTGTTTATTGGGTTATATGAAACCATTAACAGCGTGTTTAGATAAATCTCGAATAGCATTTATTTGATTGAGTTTGACAGTGGCTAGAAAATGTATAGCAGTAACTTGAAAAATTGATGTAGAGTTAAATATACAAAGATAGCATAATGAAATTCAATTAAGTTTGTGCTTAGAGAAAATTACATTTAATTTACAAAATTTGAGAAAATGTGGACTCCGTATTTGGAATGTAAGAATTTAGATGTTAGGTAATTTTATATTTTAGTTTTTGGGGAAGTGGTATATTGTAATTCAACCCACTATGATTTTGTATTTTATATAAATCTTTTTTATATGTAATTTGAGCTCTAAGGGAAGGGGAGGGTAGTTAGGGGTGGGGTGGGGCTGAGGGGGTTATAGGGGGTTGTTAAATTTTTGTTTATTTTATGTTTGATATTTGTATTTTGTAAAATTTTAAATAAAGTTTTTTTAAAAAAAGAAGTTATCCAATTAAAACAGAGAGGAAGAAGAACTTCTATAGTCAGAGGGTCGTAGATCTGTGGAACTCACTGCCACACAAAGCAGTGGAGGACAGATCACTGGGAGTATTTAAACAGGAAAGGGATAGGTATCTCATTACTAAGAGTATCAAGGGATATGGGGAAAAGGATGGAAATTGGAACTAGGGGTGAGCTTAGTTTAGCTTAGTGCATAGTCACGGAATAGACTCGATGGACCTCGTGACCTGCTTCTGTTCCTTTATCTTGTGATCTTGTGATCTTAACAATTTCTTCACAGGATAGTACCTTCATCTGACTGAATGGTGTGCGATTTTGGTTAGACTTCACGAAAGACAGTTCCCTTCTGAGTCCAAAAGTTTGTTTTGTCCTTTAGCCTTACTTGGTCACCAGTGTAGAGTTCTGGTACGTTTTTTGTTCCACTGTCAAAGTAATAATTTTGCTTTTCTTTCTGTTGTTCTTTGAACTTCCTCACTTTCTCCTCTTCACCCCCCTTTTGTTTTTAGGAGGTTCTCCTGAATTGGTATATTTGATGTTAGCCTACATCCCTTAAGGAGTTGTGCTGGTGACATACAACACTCGAGCAGCGTTGGGCAGTATACTAGGATGCTCTGGTAGAAGTCCGTTGCACTGTCTTTTGCCTTGTTCATCAGTCTTTTAATTGTCTGTACTAATTTTTTCACTAGACCATTGGACTGTGAAAAATGAAGACTTGATGTGGTGTGTACAAAGTCTCACTCTTTGGCAAACTGTTGAACTTTAAATTGCAAAACTTGGGTCCAATTCTGTGAAGACCTCGCTTGCCACACTATGTCTGGAGAATATGGCTTTCATACCTGTTATTACAGCATCTGCAGTGATGGTGTTCAGTCTATACACCTCTGGATACAGGGAATAATAGTCTGCGACTACAAGATAGTCCTTCCTTTAATATTCAAATAGGTCAGCGCCTACCTTCTGGTAAGGTCTGATTGGTGCTGGGTGTGGCTTTAGTGGTTCTGCAGGATTTCTTGCTTGATATTTCCAGCATATTGTACAGTTTGACACTTCATTTGTTATATCATTGTTGATTCTTGGCCAGTACATCACCTCTTGTGCTCTTTTCTTACACGTTTTGATTCTGAAATGTCCTCCATGGATCCCTTTTAGCATCTCTTTTCTCAGACTCTTTGGGACAAAGATTTTACTTCCTTTGTAGATGATGTCTTCAACCACTGATAGTTTCACCCTGCAGTTCCAGTACTCTGAAACATCAGGTGAGCAGTCCTGCTTCATGTTGGGCCATCCATCCAAAATGTTTTTTTCTCAGTTGTCTCAGTGTTTCATCTTTTGTTGCACATATAGCATGTTTTACTATATGCTGGACACTTTTTTGATAGGTGTTATGTACCTCATCGACATGGCTTTCAATTGTCTCTTTCGTTTTTGTTTGCCAGCCACGCCTCTCTTTGGCGTGCTTTTTGTTAAATGGTTTATGTCTGTTCTTGTTCACTGCATCCATATTGCAGCTAGTTTCACTGAACAGCTCTTTTGCTGCAATTTTACAGTTTATGTAGCCCTACAGAGTGCTATGGCTTTCTCCAGGTCTAGATTTTGCTCTCTTAGCAATCTTTCCCTTAGACTATTATCTGGAATACCACACACAAGTCTGTCTTTTATCAGCAAGTCAGTCAGTCCACCAAATTCACATGTTTTGCTTCTGTTTCTCTATTCATTCACATACTGATCAATACTTTCTTCCATTTTCTGTACATATGAAAAATCTGTGCCTCTCAAATGTCATGTTATGTTTAGGTATGCAGTATGCTTCAAACTGTTCCATTCTTTTTTCCAGGTTCATTTTGTCTCCTTTAGCAGCAAATGTGAAGCTATGATGCACCTCCAGGGCTTCATCACCCACAACATTGAAGAAAACTGATGCTTTCACTGTATCACTTTCCTCGTCAGCTCCAACTGCCGATAAATACAATCCAAAATGCTGTTTTAATTTGTTCCAATTTTCAGGCACATTACCTGTCAGCTGAAGTTTTGCTAGTGGCTGTCATCCTTGCATTTTTCACTGTGTTAGCTTCTCTTCACTGATCAGTTGCTGACTTCAGATTTTCCTTCTAAAGTATTTCCTTCTAATTTCCTTCATCCCACTTTTGACACCATATTTAATCTTGTATTTGTATGTGTGAGTTCTTAGGCAACACTTGGATGAAGGAAAAAGTTCTTTATTTTAAAGTTGATATGAACAGCACCATGAGGCAGGCCATGAGGCTGCAAGTCTCCATTACAGATCCAGCATACTTTATGTCAGCCCCCTGCTGGCAGCCAAGTTTCATCAAACAGTAAGGCATTACTGATCACTATCATTACATTAATGGGAACCTTAATCAGGTTCTTTGTGATACTTCTGATTATGCGTTTCTTTTTATTTTTACTGGCAGTTTTTTTTTCTATATTGCCATAAAACTTAGAAATGGTTTTGGATTTAGATTAGTTAATTATATCATTTTTTTTCTCTTTTTCAATTTACCAATGAATAATACTGTTGCACAAAATATTTTTTTTTCTCTGACATATTGTGCTTGTCTGCTCTATTACAGTTTGTAGTAGTTTTGTGCATTATTCTTTTATGTGTGTATGTACTATTATATAAAATTCACTTTAAAAAATTGAAAAAAAGAAAGGAGGTGCCGAAAATCAGGCAGTTGCCCAAATAAAAAGAAATAAAAATCTGACTGCCTGGTTAGAGAAGGGAGCGAGAAAGAGGATGAGGGGTGAATTTCAACAAATAAATACAATTATGAGAAAGAATATTCAAAGTTCAAAGTCAAAGTTCAGATTTATTGTCAGAGTACATACATGACAGCACATACAACCCTGAGATTCTCTCTCCTGTGGGCCAGGCAGAATTACCACTTATTGGTAGTGCAAAAAAAACTGTACATAAAATACACGTAAACAAATAATGAATTGTTATCAAAATGATTGCACAATACAGAGAGAAAAAAATATAAAGTGCAAATGTAAAAATCCTTAAATGGGTACCTAATTGAGTTTGTTGTTGAGGAGTCTGATGGGAGAGGGGTGGAAGCTGTTCCTGAACCTGGTGGGTGTGAGTTTGTGGTACCTTTACCTCTTTCCTGATGGCAGCAGTGAGAACAGAGCATGTGCTGGGTGGTGTGAATCCTTGATGATTGCTGCTGCTCTCTGACAGCAGCTTTCCCTATATATGTTCTCAATGGTGGGGACAGTTTTGCCTGTGATGTCCTGGGCTGTGTCCACTACCTTTTGTAGGGCTTTCCTTTCAGGGGCAAGGGGCGTAGCCAGGTTCTAAAATTTAGGGGAGTGAGCATATTAAAAAAGCGCCATGACACATGACAATTGGTGAATCTGTAGTTGAATGGTGGGCCGCAATAACTTTTCAGCGGCATCAGAGCAGGGGAGGGCACAGGCGTCAGAGTGGGGGGCAGTGGTGTTGGAAGATGGGGGTGGCATCAGAGAGAGGTGCGGCATAGGAGTGGGGGGTGATGGCAGCATCGGTATCGGAGGGTGAACACGCCACTTTTGAAAAATGTCAGCGCACTCCCTGTAGCAGATTTCCTAGAAAATTAAAACATTCATTGTGATGTGGCATTGATGGCAGTACATAGGAATGACCTTATCGAGTGGAATGCCTCAGGGAGGAGACAGGAAGTGTCTAGTGGGAGACAGGAAAACCTCTAGACCACAGGGCTAGGAGGATGGCCTTCCAGACTGTAGAGTTCTCCCTTTCCACTTGCCCATTTCCTCAGGGGTTGTAGCTGGTAGTCCTGCTCGTGGTGATGCCTCTGGCCACCAGGTACTGGCACAGCTCATTGCTCATAAAGGAGGGCCCCCAGTTCTGCTTTGAATATGAATAAAGCAGGGGAACCCAAACAGTGTGAAGAGATTGCATAGGGTCTTTATGACTACGTAAGCTGTCATGTCTGGGCAGGGGATGGCAAATGGAAAATGCAAGTACTCGTCAATGATGTTGTGGTCCAAGTGGGGGAAGGGTCCTTTGAAATTGATACTCTGTCATTCAAAGGTGTGGGTGGCCTTTATCAACTGCACTCTGTCTGGCTAATAGAAGTATGATTTGCACTCAACACAAACCTGGCAGTTTTGGTCATTGACCTGATCCCTCGATGGAGTATGGCAGGTTATGAGCCTTGACGAAGTGGAAGAACCTGGACTCTAGGATGGCAGAGATCATTGTGAATGGCTTGTAAGCAGTCCATTTGTGCACTGGTACAGGTCCAGCGGGATGGAGCATCTGGGGGCTCAATGAGTTTCCCAGGCCGGTACCAAGATATCATAATTGTAGGTGGAAAGTTCAATTCTCCAACTCAATAGCTTATCATTTTTAACTTTACCTTGCTGCTGGTTATTGAACCTGGTCAGCAAGGTAAATCATTTGCTGGCCAAGTAGTGCAAGTAGTGCCTTCAGTGCGATTCCACCTCGATAATGGCTTGGGCCTCCTTTTCGACAGAGCATTGCCAAATATTTGGGCCCTATAGGGTGCAAGAAGAGAAAGTGACAGGTCTGCCCGCCTGGTTAAGTGTGGCAGCCAGAGTGAAGTCAAATGCATCACTCTCCACCTGGGCTAGGGTGGATTGGTCCACAGCAATGTCTATGCACAGGCCTCTGGTGTTAGGGGAAAAGAGGTGGTTTTAACGAGGGGGCGGGCCTTGTCTGCATAGTTGTGGACCCACTGGGCATAGTAAGAGAAAAAGCCCAGGCACCTTTTCAGGGCTTTAAGGCTGTGGGGGATGGGGGAAGTTCCAAAAGTGGGCTCATGCAGTCAGGGTCAGGGCCAATGACTCCGTTCTCAAGGATGGCAAGGTGGGTATTGCAAAAAATGCATTTATTTTTATTGTATGTGAGGTTGAGGAATCTGGCGGTCTGTTGGAATTTTTGGAGGTGGGCGTCATGGTCCTGCAGGATATGGCCACAGATGGTGATGTTGTTTAGATACAGGAATGTAACCTGCAGCTCATCCTGGTCTACCATGCAGTCCATCTCCCGCAGGAAGACTAAATCCCCATTGATGATGCCGAAGGGGGCCATCAGGAAATGATAGAGGCGGCCAACCCCCTCAAAACTTGTATATTGGCGGTCCTCCAGGTGGGTCGGGAGCTGGCGGTTTGTTGACTTTAGGTCAATAGTGGATAATACACGATATTGTGTGATTTAGTTCACCATGTTGGATATATGGGGGAGGGGGTATGCGTCCAGCTGTGTGTATCTATTAATGGTCTGACTGTAGTCGATAACCAATCTACTTTTCTCTCCATTCCTCACCACCACCACTTGTGCTCTCCAAGGACTGGTGCTGGGTTCAATGATCCCTTCATTGAGCATCCACTGCACCTTTGCCCTAATAAAGGCCCTGTCCCTGTCACTGTACCGATTACTTTTGTAGCGATTTGTTTCCAGTCGAGGGAGAGGTGGAGTGGGAATTTTGAGGGTGGAGAATCCTCAGGTAGTGCTTACTGGCCAGTTAGATTGTTGGCTGGGGCAATGGGGGAGATGGCTGAAGGGTAGATGCCAACAGAGCACAGTGGGTTTTAAAAACTGCTGATTACAGACAGTAAGGAGGGGATGGGGCCCATCATATTTTATCATCATGCTTTTAAGGCATTGAAAGTCCAGTCCCAGTAGTACAACAGCACAGAGCTGTGACATCACTAGGAATTTGAAGTCCACAGACAGTCACTATAAGTTCTGGCTTACTGCTCTTACCATGAGGGAGAAGTGCTGCACCATGTCAGGGTAGATGTAATAGGCAATTCGTCATGTGGCCATTTACCTGAAAGTCCATGATTGACCTGGCAAGTTGATGAGGACTACCCTGGACCAACATGACGGAGGCCAGGGTCAGGTCACTGCTTGTCGATGCACTGCAGCATTCGTGTGTTCGGTCAGGAGATGGCAGCATCCAAGATGGCAGCCCCCACGGCTCGCATGTGACATGGCTGGGTCTTCAAGATGGTGCCCAAGATGGTGGCCCCATGACTTGCACGTGGTACTGTTAGTTCCCGGGGATAGCATTGTCCAAGATGGTGGCTCCCATGGTCCACACGCAGCGCTGCTGGGTAGGGGTGGTTTGGATCTATACATCTTCGCGTAGTGCCCCTTCTTTCCACAGCTGGAGCAAACCACATCTTTGACTGGGCAGCATTTCCTCGGGTGCTTGCCCAGGTCACAGAAGTACCACTTCGGATGAGATTGTGTTGCTGCCGGGACATGATGGTGGCGGCATGTCCCAATTTGGCGGCACTCAGGGCAACCACAAGGTGACCGCTTTGTCGGCCAAATAGACCTCTATGTTCTGGAGGACCACTTCCAGTGTGCCTGCCAATTTGACTGCCCTCCGGAAGTTGAGCTCACCTTGCTCTAACAGTCTTTGACAGATGTAATTGGACCCGATGCCTGCGACATAGACGTCCCTAATCGGATCCTCCATGGCTGTTGCAGCCTTGCATTCGCAAGCTCATCCAAGGGTTTGCAGGACCCAGGGTGCTGTTTTCAGGTCACCAGGAGGTGTCTTGTGTAGACTTCATTTACTTTTCTCAGGTGCTGGTCTTTCAAGCTATCCATCGCCTCCAATACGTCACAGCATCCCTGAGCATTGAATACATCAGGGCCCAACACAGGAGTACAGTACCTGTAGTTGTTGTTCTCTAGCCAAAAAATGGCTGATGATGGCTTCAGGAATGCTTGGAAGCAGCGCAGCCAGAGATCGAAGTTGGTGGAGGCCTCAGGCGATTGAGGGTCGATTTCCAGCTTTTCCGGCTTCAGGATCTGCTCCAATGTCAAAAATTTATTGTGAATAAAATTGATGCACCATCAATAACCCAAAAAGACTGGAAGTTATGTAAAACTGACAGGATTTTATTCACAATAGAATGGAGGCACGTTCATGCTGGTCAACTGTCCTGAGCTGGGGAGGGGGCTGTGGAAAAGTCACCTATGTTCAGGAGTCTGTGGGTGGAGCCACAGGTAGAATTGGCCAGTGGGTGTGCCCCGACAGATAAATATACAGGCAGTGGTTTACCACAAGGACAAAGACAGAATAGGAGTAAACTTGAAACAGGGCTGACGTTAGCAGACTGAGAAACAGTGGAATGGAAAAAGCTACTTGAAGATAAATTAGTCTCAGTGATGGGAGGCATTTAGAAAGAAGGTTCAAAGGATTCCGGGTAAACATGTTCCTGAAATTGGGTTGGAATTTCCAAATATTGTGCACCCTGGATCACAAGCTGCATCAAGGCTAAAATGAGGCAAAGAAAGAAAAGCTTGTGTGAAAGTTCAATACAGCCACACCAGAATCAAGAATTACTGAGAGTTACTGAAGGAATCAGGCAAGCCATCCATGCAACCTCAGACTGCATCTCACACCAAAACTTTGCTTCTGTTGGAAAATGGTGGAGTGAATGTATCTCTGGGGAGGCCAGCGAAAGCCAGCATTACAGCACCAAGGGGGAGGAAAAAGAGTTCCAAGGGCAATGGTGGGAGGAAAAAAAAATAGCAGTACTCCCATAATGACAGGGCTGTCATTGTGCAGACCTGGGAGAGCAGAGAGTGGAGGCACAGTACTGCTCCGCAAGGCCCTACTGACCTGTTCTTATATATGCGCTTTAAACAGCCCATTAAAAGAGCAGACTTTTTAAAATTCTTGCAACCAGGGGTCTGTGCCCACAATGGTGGAGCCTGTGTTAGGCAGTGTACCAAGAAGGGTTAAAAACTCCAGGGGACCAGCAGACCAGCACAGGCACGAGAAATATGGAGAACAACCTTCATTGAGGAAAAGCATGGGAGATGACCCTACAGGGAAGGCGGCCATGGCAGTAGACCAGCAAGGGACTTAGCGGCTTGAAGGACCCAGGCTGAGGGGTGTTGCCAACTTGCAGTCAAAGGGCCCACACAGTCTGTGGTCTGCTGGCAACACGGTCAATGGACCCACATGGGCTGCAGGATTAGAGACCAGCTCATGGAAGCCAGGTATCAGAACTGGGATTTGAAAATGTGCTGAAGCCAGAAGAGCTTCACGACAGGCCTCGGGCGCTGAAGCATTCCTGATCGTATCAGAGGTTTGGATCTGGAGCTCATGTTGCCAGTGGTTTAACTGGAGCCTGTGTGGCTGCGGAGGCTGCGCGAGTTCTGGAGGAGGTGAATTCAGGATCACTCAGTGTCTCCAAAGGGACTCTCTTTTGCTTTTCTTCCTCCTATTATTAGGGACACCGGGCAATGCTCATGGAGACCTTTTGTTTGCCTTACAGCAGACAAAAGTTGAAATGTAACATGTATATTACATTTTTAATGTATTATTATGTGAAAATTAAAAAGAACCACAGGAAACTCAATAACAAAGAGAAGAGATGTGTGCATCTGTATGAATCCAGAGTAGCATGGTTCCTGCCCTTTGCCAGCATCAAGGATGTCACAAAACAATTGCAAGGCATTCTAAAGGGGAGGGTAAACAGTCAAAAATGGAACATTGATAGGGTGGAGCCTTTACCAAGCTAGAGATGCAGAAAGCTAGAGGGCATCAATTTAAGGTAAGGAGCTGGAGGTTTAGAGGGATTCTGAAGAAGAATCCTTTCATCCAGTGGATGGTTGGAGACTGGAATACCCTGACTGAATGAATGGTACAGGCAAAGGCTCTCGTCTCATAAGGAGCACAGAGACAAGGATTTAAATTTCCAGTGCATCCATAGAAGGTCAGGGTCAAAGGCTGAAAAATAGAATTAGCATGGATGTGCTTTCAGCAGGAAGCTTGGGCACGGTGGGTTAAAGGACACATTTTGTGCTTTATAATTCAATGAGTGTAGAGAGGTGCGGGTTGGAAAAGTGACAAATGATGGTGCATTTGGCAGAGATGCAACAAGGCAAGGGAATACAAAATAAAGGGGAGGGTACAGAATTGTGTAGAGTGACGTTGGAGTCTATGTCCATGGATCCCTTATAGAGAGCAAGACTGGTGAATAAGGTGGTTGAAAAGATGTGCAATTTCTCCCTTTATCGACTGAGGCATAGAATAAAAGAGATCAGAGGTTACACTGGAACTGAAGAAACAGATGAGCACTGGTCTGCTCATTAGGAAAGAAAAGATGTGATTGCTCTGGAGAGGGTGCAGGAGAGATTTATAAGGGTGTTGTCAGGACTGGAAAATTTGAGCTATGGTGGAAGATTCTATAAGCCAAGATTATTTTCTTTGGAACAAAGGCAGCTCTGGGGAAACTGAATTAAGGTGTATAAAATTATGAGAATCGGAGAAAAAGTAAATGGGATGGAACTTTTCTCCTTAGCAGTGTGGTTAATAGCCAGGGATGTTGATATAATCTTATTAGTAGAAGATTAATCAGGAAAATGAGTAAAATTTCTTTCACCCAGAGTTCACTGCCTGAAAGCATGATAGAAGAAAAAATATCTTTAAAAATATTTGTATCTGTACTTGAAGGGACTTAAGCTCATAGTGGAAGGTGGGGAGCTCCTTACCAAATGGAACACAGTGGGTCAAGTGGTCTCCTGAGCTGTAAATGTTAAAAGAGTCTATCTTCTATGACTTAAAGCCATCAAATTGCACACAAATCAGCCTCAGTCATAGCACCATAATGCTTCCCCCCCCTCTCTGCTTAAAGCTATACCCTTTAATATTTGATATTTCCACCCTGGGGAAAAAAAGGCATAAATTATTTACCCTCTGTATGCCACTATTATGATGTGGATGTTGTTCTCAGATCACCGTGTTCTCTCTGCTTGGGAGTTCACCACGGGTGGGAGTGGATCATGTGGCCGAGGTTTACAACTCAGGATCAGGCCCACCTCTTCCCATACAGCCGGGTGGAAGGCCAGCAATGGAGAGACTTCCAGGCCGTTTCACCATAGTTTACAATCAAAGGAAGGAATGAATATTGGAGAAAAGCTAAGGGGTGCAAGTTCCTGTGATCAGGTGAAACCATGAACTGAGACAGGGGAACAGGGGATGAGGCAAAGGGTGTGGAAGACCAAAGTAGACTTCCTGGGATGGTCAAAAATTAACTATCATTTAGCTATAAATTGTTTTAAATCTTGATGCCTTATAAAAATTGTGGCAAGAAAAGAATGACAAGGATATTCTGTCATAACCTTTTAGTGTATAAGACCCAACTAAGTCCAAACAAAACCAATAGATGGAAATAGAACTCCCACATTCAAAGGTTGTAGATACAAGTGGGTCATGTTTCTGTCTAACTGCCTCTTCAACATCACTCCCATATCTACTTCCACCACTTATCCTGGTTGCACATTCCAGGCACCTACTACTCCCTGTAACAAAAACTAGCCTCACGCATCTCATTTCAACTTTCCCCCTCTCACCTTAAAGCAATACCTTCGAGTATTTGACATTTCCACTCTGGGAAAAAGACAGAACATTTTTCCTATCTATGCTCTCATAACTTTATATATTTCTATCAGGTCCACTGTCCAGAGGAAAATATTTGAGTTTGTCCAAAATCTCCTTGTAACAAGCATACTCCAATCTGGGAAACATCCTGGAGAACCTCATCTGCAAAGCCTCCACATCCTTTCTGTAATTTGACAACTAGAACTACATATAATAGTTCAATATGGTCAAATCAAATGTTCTACAGCCATAGCAGGAGCTCTATCAAGAATATCCTGGCCAGCTGCATCACGGTGTGGTACAGTTGCTGTAGAGAAATGGATTGGAGGTCAATCCACAGGACCCTAAGAGTGGCAGAGAGATTCACTGGAGTCCCCTGCTCCCCTATCAACGTGATCTACCAGGATTGTTGCCTGAACAGCAAGCAAAATCGTTGAGGACCCCTTCAACACAGCATCTTTCAGCTGCTCCCATTGGGAAAGAAATACAGGTGTATCAGAGCCAGCACCACCTGGCTGAGGAACAACTTCTCCTCAAGGGCAGTGAGAACATTGAATAACCAAATGAACTGCTCACATGAACCATCTGAGACTCTCATAGCTACGAAACAATATTTATTTATTTATGTGTATGTATGTATGAATATTTGTCCTGCGTATGTACTGTTTGTGTGTTATGTCTAACAATGTGTCTGCCTGCTTTACATCAAGGACTGGAGACTGCTGTTTCATCAGGTTGTACTTGGGCAATCATATGACAATAAACTTTTCTTGACTTGACATGACTTCCTGACTTAATACCCATCACCTCTTCCACTGAAGGTGTGAAAGCAATATTTTTTCTTTACCTATTTGTGTTGTTACTTTTAGGGAGTTCTGGGCCTATACGCCAAGATAGCTCTGTACAAGATAGGTCTGTTCATGATAGCTCTGTACATAAATGCTTGTGAAGGATTTACTGCCTACTTACATTTGACTCCTAAAGGGAGGGGTCCAAAGCAGCAAATTAGACTGAGCTTGCTTGGCGTGCAACTACATCTAAAACAACAGCAGAAATCAATCCCATAAGATTGAGAAGTTCAGAGATCAAGCGAATTAATTAATTAGTTGCAATTTGGCTTTGCAATTAAGATTGGTAAATTTTATTTGGGTGAGAATTTTTAATGTCGTGATGTCAACTTGTTTGCTTCCACATAAAAAGTGCAGAAGTGAAAAGCAAAGCCCCTCAGCAGCTGAAGTCCGGATTCAGGGGAGGTGAAAACACAATGTAAATGCTGGAGGAAGCTGACATTCTGGGCTTGATTCCATCTTCCAGGTATAAGCAAAAAGCAGCAGGCGTCTGAATAAATACTGAGAAAGAAAGATGGAAGAATGGGAAAGGGAGCATTCGAAACCAACGAACCAAAGGCGTTAGTTGGATATGATAAGAAGTAAGGTGAGAGTTGATTTTGGCTCTGTGAAAGGAGACAGAGGGGAAAGGAGGGGGTGAGGGAGTGACAGAACTAGAGGAAAGGAGGCAAGGGGATGAAGATAGGGGAGGGGGGAGGTTTTAATGGAAACTGGAGAAGTCGATGTTAATGCTATTTGGTTGAAGGGAGCCAAGGTGGAAGATGAGATGTTGCTCCTCCAAATTGCAGGTCATCTTAGTCTGGCATTGCATGAGACCATGGACAAGTTTGTCAGTGAGGGAATGGGATGGGGATTTGAAATGGATGGCCTCTAGTAGATCCATGCTATTGTGGCGGACAGAGACGAGGTGCTCAACACAGGTGATAGAAAGCTGAACAGTATCCTTTGTTGTTCTGTAACAGGCAGAAGGGGCTGAATGGCCTCATCAGGTTCCTGTGGAATAATCCCAAACCTGGACAGTCTCATTAAGAGTTCCTTTGAGATTTTAACTCATGCTTCCTTGACCTTTCTCTCCTAAAAGGAAAGATCACTTTTGTTTTAATTTATGGAACTAGAGCGAAATTAACTGCAACTGCCAGCAACTCTCATTACCATTCACTCTCTCCTTATTTTATTTAAATTATCAACTGTTTCAGAATGTGTTCATTGCTTCCACCACACTCATGGAAAGTCTTCCCTGAAGGCTTGACTCACTGTGACACAGACTCAGCTTTCCCACTGCAGTCTCGTCAGGACTTGGAATTAATTGTCCAGATGGTGAAGCCTCTTACTCTTTCATAAGATCACAAGATACAGGGGCAGAAGTAGGCCATTCTACCTATCGAGTCTGCTTCACCATTCTATCATGAGTTGAACCATCCTCCCATTTACCCCCACTCTGCAGCCTCCCTCCATAATAATGTCCTGACTAATCAAGTTATTGTCATTCTCTGCCTTAAATACACCCAATAATCTCCTTTCCACATCCGCCTTTAGCAACAAGTTCCATTGGCTCATGACCCTCTGCGAAAAGAAATTTTTCCGCATCTCTATTTTAAGTTGATGCCCTTTTATCCTCAAGTTCTAGGCCTCTCTAACATGGGAAACCACCTTGTCAGATCTACTCTGTCCTTTCAGCTTTTAAAATGTTTCTATGAGGCCCACCCTCATCCTTCTGTAATCTGAGAACTGGTTAACATTCCTGGTATCATTTTCATAAATTTTCTCTGAACCCTCTCCAATGCCAGTAAGGTGCCTAAAACTGTACACAGTACTCCAAGTGAGGTGTCTCCACTGCCTTGTAGAGTCTCAACATTACATTCTTGTTTTTATATGCTATTTCTCTAGAAATGAATTCTTACATTGCCTTCACTTTCTTCACTGCCAATTCACCTGGAGGTCAACTTCTAGGATATCCTGCATGAGGTCTCCCAAGTCCCTTTGCATCTCAGAATTTTGAATTTTATCCCCAACTAAATAATAGTCTGCCCATCTATTTTTTCTACCTAAGTATTTGACCATATACTTTCCAACATCTGCTACCTCTTTGCCCATTCTAATCTATTTAAGTCTCTCCTCAGCACTACCCGCCCTACCACCTACTTTGGTATCATCTTCAAATTTAACCACAAAGCCAGCTGTCCTATAATCCAAATAATTGATATACTGCATAAAAAGAAGGGGCGCCAACTCCGACCCCTGCGGAAAAACTCTGAATCAAATGGACAGAGCTCTGATTGTCTCCTTCTGCTGGGATCGAACATACAAGGCAGCATCCCTTAATCGTATTGGCATGAGCATACACCAACAAATATATTCATTTAAACAAATACACACACACACACACACACACACACACACACACACACACACACATTATCATTATTCCAAGTTGTATTGCTCATCAAACACATTTGAAACATATTACAAAGCTGGTAGAATATGGTAAAGTAGGTCTTGGCTCATGGTGTATCATATTAAATATTATTTCTATTTATTCAAATATTTTCATGATGTGTGTGTAGCTGGATATTCCATCCCCAATTGCCTTTGAGTAAGAGGTGCACACTGACAGAAAGGGCATTCCAGGAATTAGACCCAACAAAAATGAAGAATTATGATGCATTTCAAAGTCAAGATGGTCCATGTCTTGGTGGGCAAACAACAGTTGCTATCATTGCCCATGTCCTTGCTATCTTTGTCCTTCTTGGGATGTAGGATTTGGAGCTGCTATCAGTGCAACTGAAGAGAATAACAACCACTGGGCACTAGTGGTGCAGAAAATATATAGAATGGCACATAAGAAACCAGAGGTGTACAATCCATTGATCATAGGCGGAATCAGAGGTGTAAATTTAAGTTCCTAGGAGTCACTATCTCAGAGGATCTTTCCTCAACCCAACACACAAATGGCATCAAACAGAAAGCACGTCAGCTCCTTTACTTCCTCAGGAGTTTGCAGAGGTTTGGTATGACATCGGAAACCCTGGCAAATTTCTACAGATGTCTGATGGAAATTGTTCTGACCAACTGCATCACAGTCTGGTGTGGGGACATCAATGCTCCTGAGTGTAAACCCTTGCGAAAGGTAGTGGACACAGTCCAGGATATCACGGGTAAAGCCTTCACCACCATTGAGAATATCTACAGGGAACACTGCCATCACAGAGCAGCACCAACATCACCCGGCACACTTTCTGTTCTCACTGCTGCCATCAGGAAAGAGGTATAGGTGCCACAAGACACACCACCAGGTTCAGGAACAGATGCTACCCCTCCACCAACAGACTCCTCAACAGCAAACTCAATCAGGGGCTCACTCATTTAAGGACTCTTACTTGTGCACTTCATTGAGTTTTTTTCTCTCTGTATTGCACAGTCAGTTTGTTTACATTTCTTTATTTGTTTACATGTGCATGTTGAGTAGTTTTTTGCACTACCAATAAGAGATCATTCTGCCTCGCCAACAAGCAAAAAAAAACATCAGTGTAGCATATTACGTCATGCATCTACTTTGACAATAAATGTGAAATCTTTTGTCGTGGTTGGGGAAAACTTCTTGTCTATTGTTGGACCAAAACTCATTTCAACAAAGTTGAGAGTATTCTACTATGTGCCTAATTTAAAGCCTACAGAATATCAGGGGATATGTCGCTCACTACAGGATACTCAGCCTTGAACCTACTCTTGTAACTATAACATTTGCATGAGTCACCAGAGGACAATGATGGTAGGGGACTCAGTAATGGGAATGCACATAGACTATGTGATTGAATGTTCTTAGGTTGGAAATAGCTGTTAGCTGGTACTTGTGAGGCATTAATGTTTCTTGTTACATCAATTCATGCCTGAATGCTGTCCAGGTCTTACTGCAAGCAAAAAAGAGTTCTCCACATGCTGAGGAGTTGCACATAGAATTGAACTTTGTGCCATCATCAGCTAACAGAATCAGAATCGGAATCAAAATTTTTTGTCATGAATGTCACAAAATTTGTCGTTTTGTGGTAGGATTACAATGGAATGTGTGTGGCTGGTTCATATACACAAATAATTTACATTACATTTCAAAAATAAATAAATGGTGCAAGAAAAGTAGGATAAAGTGAGGTAGTGTTTGTGGTTCATTGTCCATTCAGAAATCGGATGACAGAGGGGAAGAAGCTGTCCTTGTGCTGCTGAGTGCTCGCCTTCAGGTAGATGGTAGAAGTATGATGAGGGTGGTGGGAGTCCTCGAGGATAGTGGTTGGTTTCTTAAGACACCGCCTCTTCTACATGTCCTTAATGGAGTGAAGACTTATGCCCATGATGTCACTGGCTGAGTAAACCACGCACGGAAGTTTTTATCCTATCCTAAGCATTGGTACCTCCATACCAGCCACTGATGCAACCAGACAGAATGCTCTCCACAGTACACCTGTAGAATTTTTCAAGAGTCTTTAATGACATATTCCTCATACTCTTCATGAAGTATAGCCACTGGCAAGCCTTCTTTGTGATTGTATTGACATGAAAGCCCCAGTATAGATCCTCAAAGGTGTTGTCCCCAGGAATTTGAAGTTCAAGTCAACTTTATTCTCATCTGATTGCACAAGTACAACCTGTTCTCCAGTCCTCGGTGCAAACCATGCAGACACACAACCAGACACAGCACACATACAGACTGTGAGAAGTGCCTTCACGTTCACAAAATGTGCTCAAGACAAAGTTGAGAACAAAGAACATTTATTTATATTTACAACATTGCAAGGTTGGGTACTCTCCCCTTACCTCGGGAAAGTACCCCGAGGGAGGGAAGCCTCTTTGTTTTTATACAATTTTTACTTCACCTCCCCTTACATTTGTCTTACGTTTCTCCTTCTTGGATTGGTTTGGCACTTTTCCCTATTCGTCTGACTCTTGACTGACTCCAACTTTCTCTTATCCCATGCTCAAACCTCCTTTCCCCACCCCCCCCCTATTAAACAAGCTCTTTGTGTGTACATGCATATTTCTATGTCTGCTTAAATTCCTCTGTTATCTTGTTTACTCTGTTCTGCTGTTTCATGCGTCATTTTACACAAAGAACATTTTAGCTTTTTCCTTGCTTTTTCTTTCTACCTTCTATAACTGTTTCAGAACTCCTACCATTAAAATAATAACTGTTTCTAAACTCCTACAATTAAAATAATAACTGTTTCTAAACTCCTACACAGACAAGCAATACATATGCAGGACATATTCATATATACAAATAAATAAATAAATAATGTTTCAGAATTATGAGAGTGAGAGCAGTTCCTTTGGTTGTTCAACATTTTCACTGCCTGTGGGAGGAAATTGTTTCTCAGTCTAGAGGAGCTGGCTCTGATACTCTGGTATCTCTTTTCTGATGGGAACAGGTGAAAGATGCTGTGCATGGGGTGAAAGAGGTCCTCAGTGATTTTGTGCACCCTCTTCAGACAATGATCCTGGTAGATCAAGTCGTTGAGGGGAGGGGTGGTGTGGGGTGGGAAGAGAGACTCCAGTGATCCTCTCTGCCACTCTTACGGTCCTGTTGATTGAACCCAATCTATTTCTCTGCAGCAACCATACCACACTGTGATGCAACTGGCCAGGATACTCTTGATAGAGCTCCTGTAGAAAGTTGGCATAATGATAGCCAGTGGTCTTGTCCACCAGTCTTTTCATGAAGTGCAGTTCTGTGGCACCTTCCTGACAAGTGAGAAAATGTGTGTCCACGAGAGGCCACTCTTTTAAGCTTGTTGATCTCCACCCTCTCATTCCAGATTTATTGATGTGTGATGGAGGGTGGTCATTCCTCATCCTCCTGAAGTCCATGATCATCTCCTTCATCTTTGCCCATGTTAAAACTCAGGATGTTACTCCATTTCTTCTCTGCGGTGCACCTCATTGTTTTTTTCTGGTAAGACCAACTACTGTTGTGTCATTTGCAAACTTGATGACAATTATGTAGTCGCGGGTCAGTAGCATATGATCAGGAGTGGGCAGAGCACACAGCCCTGAGGTGCGCCAGTGCTCAGTATGATGGTGCTCGACGTTCTGCTACCAACCTGGACAGATTGTCGTCTTTCCATTAGGAAGTCCAGAATTCAGTTACAGTAAGGGGTGTTAAGTCTCATCGAGGACAGCTCTTCCACCAGCCTCTGGGGAATGATTGTTTTAAATGCCCAGCTGAAGTTGATGAACAGCAGCCTGGCATATGAAGCATCATTCTCCAGGTGAGTCAGGATGAAGTGAAGGGGCAAGGCTATATAATTGTCTGTGGAACAGTTCTTCTCTAGGCAAATAGAAATGGATCCAATGTCTCTTGGAGGTGTGCTTTGATGCTTTCCATTTCCAGACACTCAAAGTATTTCATAATGGTAGAGGTCAGTGCCACAGGACAGTAGCCATTGAGACCTGTTATTGTTACTCTGTTGGGTACCGGGATGATGGTGGGTGTCTGGAACCTTGCAGGAATGATGGACTGCTGCAGTGAGATGTTGAAGATGTCCATGAAGACTTCCGTCAGTGGTCTGTGCAGTCCTTCAGTACCCGATTAGGTATGTTGTCCCTCTTGACCCTCTCCATTGATGTCCCCTTAATGAGGACTGGTTCGTGTTCTCCTGATTTCTTCCTGAAGTCCATAATCAGCACCTTGGTTTTACCAATGCTGAATGCAAAGTTGTTGTTGTGACATCACTCAACTTGCTGATCTATCTCCCTCCTGTTCGATTCCTCATTGCTGTCTGTGATTCAGCTGATGACCGTGGTGTCATCGGTGAATTTGTAGATGGCATTTGAATTGTGGAAAGCCACACACTTATGGGTCTAGAATGAGTAGAGCAGTGGGCTAAGCACGCATCCTTGAGGTGGTCCTGTGTTTATCATCAGTGAGGCGGAGACATTGTTTCCAATTTGTATTGACTGAGGTTTTCGAGGATCCAATTGCAAAGTGGGGTGCAGGGGCCCAGGGTTCGGAGCTTGTTGACCAGCACTGAGGGAATGATGATGTTGCAGGCTGAGCTGTAGCTGGGTGCATGTGTTGCTATTGTTCAGGTGATCCAGAGCTGAATGGAAAGCCAATGATATTGCATCTGCTGTGGTCAATTGTGACAGTAGCAGAATTGCAGTGAGTATAGACCTAGACCTTCACCTAGGTATGTAGACCAACCTCTCAAAGCATTTCATAACAGTAGATGTTAGTGCTACTGGACAATTGTCATTGAGACACCCCATTCTCCTCTTCTTGGGCACTGGGATGATTGATGCCCTTCTGAAGCACCACTTCCAACTTAGTCATAGAGGGAAGAAATTATGAATCAGCTGGTGATGGCTGAGCTGAGGAACACCTGCAGTGATGTCCTGTGGCTGGGCTGATTGACCGCACGGGAGTCTAGTGGGCAAGATCAGGGAGCATGATATTGGAGGTAAGGTGCTGACATGGATAGGAAATTGGTTAAGAGATAGGAAACAAAGGGTTGGAGTAAATGGGTCTTTTTCAGAATGGCAGGATGTGACGAGTGGAGTGCCTCAGGGATCGGTGTTGGGTCCTCAGTTGTTTGTAATTTATGTTAATGATTTGGATGAGGGGATTATAAATAACATGAGCAAATTTGCAGATGACACTAAACTGGGTGGTGGTGTGGGGTGTGAGGAGGATGTAAGGAAAATGCAGAGGGACTTGGACAGGCTGGAGGAGTGGGTGGCTAAATGGAAGATGAATTTCAATGTGAACAAATGTGAGGTTATTCATTTTGGGGGAAGTAATAGGAAAGCTGAGTATTATTTAAATGGAGACAAGCTAGGGAGTGGGGAAGTGCAAATGGATCTGGGTGTACTTGTTCACCGGTCACTGAAGGCTAGCATGCAGGTTCAGAAAGCTGTGAAGAAGGCAAATGGAATGTTGGCTTTCATAAAGAGGGGATTGGAGTATAGGAACAGAGACGCCCTTCTGCAGTTATACAGGGCCCTGGTGAGACCCCACCTGGAGTATTGCATCCAGTTCTGGTCTCCAAACTTGAGGAAGGACATACTAGCTATAGAGGGTGTGCAGCGCAGATTTACAAGGTTAGTTCCAGGGATGGCAGGGTTGTCATATGCAGCAAGGCTAGAAAAACTGGACTTGTATCCATTGGAGTTTAGAAGGATGAGGGGGGACATAATTGAGGTATACAAAATCATCAGGGGTATAGACAAGGTGAAGTCTGATTACTTGTTCCCAATGATGGGGGAGACGAGGACTAGAGGGCATAGTTTAAGAATACAGGGTAGGCCCTTTAGGACGGAGATGAGAAAGCATTTTTTTACCCAGAGAAGTGTGAATCTGTGGAATGCTCTGCCACAGAGGGTGGTAGAGGCGGATTCGCTGACTATGTTCAAAAGAGAGTTAGATAAGACTCTTGTGGGTAATGGAGTTAAGGGTTATGGGGATAAGGCTGGAAAGGGGTACTGATGGTAATGATCAGCCATGATCTAAAATGGCGGTGCTGGCCCGACGGGCCAAATGGCCTACTCCAGCTCCTATTGTCTATTGTCTATTGTCTTATCACTTGCCCTTGTGTGAGGCACATCTCCCACAAGTGTGCTTACCCTAGATGCCCATTGATTCCAGGGCTTCTTGATCTTGCACTCAATCAAATGTAGCTGTTACATCCAGGTCAGTCATTTACACCTCACCTCTGATCACTTTGTTGAGATTGTGGTCTCCTCCACTTTGGGGTTGCTGGGCGCTGACTAGGAGATCGCTTTGCTCAGTACCTCGGTTCTTTCTGCTGCAATAGTGTGGATCTCCCGGTGGCCAACCATTTCATATCCTGATCCTATTCCCTTGCTGACATGTCTGTCCATGGTCTCATGTACTGAAAGATTGAGACCACCCACAAATTGGAGGAACAGCACCTCAAGTTCTGTCTGGACACCCTCCAACTGGATACCATTAATAATGACTTCTCCAGATTCTATTAATCCCCACCCCCTTCTTTTTCCTCCTGTCTCCTTTCCTTCAGCTCTCTCTCTCTTTCTCTCTCTCTCTCTCTCTCTCTCTCTCTCTCTCTCTCTCTCCTTCCCTCTATTCACTTTACTCTCTGTTTCCTTTCACAGAGTCAAAATCAATTCTCATCTTTCCTCTTATCATATCCAATTAACATTTTTGTTGGCCTGGACTCCTTCCCCTGCCATTCTTCAGTCTTCATTATGATGCCTTCATGTTCTTCACTTATTCCTTGAAGAAGGGTTCAGGCCTGAAACATCGGTAATATATCTTTACCTCTGACGGAGGCTGCGAAACCGGCTAAATTGCTCCAGCATTTCTGTGTGTTTTTACAGCATCTGCAGACTTCCACATTTCACTCAATGCAGTTCGGTGGTCCATCTTTGAGGCCAAGTCGTCACTACACAACCAATGTTCCCTTTAATTGTTAGTAGTTGGTGTGCTCAAAAATCTTATGCACATTTTTTTTCCCGGTGACTAAAGGATGTGCACACTGAATGCTTGTGCAAATGTAAACTGGATATTGTTCCAAATAATTTTGGCACAACCTAACTCTCATGGCTAATCAAACTGTATTGGCATGTTTTAATGTAATACAAGTAGAATTGCATTCTACGAAGTAATGTATTTAGTTACGTTTTTATTCTATACTTTGAACTATTTTGCTCAGTTTGTTGTTCCATTAAATAAAACATCGATGAATATTTCTTATTTTTATGTGACACAATGTATAAATAAATTAGTAATAATAAGACCCATCAGTTCACAATTATTATTAAAGTTGCTGGAAATGGTTAAATCAAAACTCATTCGATTACAAAGCTAGATGACAAACTATCCAGATGCTTAATGTGAAAATGTTCATAAGCAGCACCCATCATGATAAATACAGATAACTCCAGTTTCTGAATCATACATAAATATTTCTCGCAGTTGAACGTTCATGACCTCATGAGCTTTCGGTGTAGCAATTTCTACCATTCGACTATCTTGTTAAGCCATTCAACTTTAAATAAACTTGCAGTTCATTTGCGTTTCAAACCCTTTGCTCCTTTTAGAATTCAATATAGTGAATCAATTTTTTTCAATAAAAACTTGGTAAGCTAACTACAGAATTTTAAACTGATCTTTGTAAAATTTACGATATGAACACTGACCACCAAACATGGCTGCAGATGTGGTGTTTGAAAAACTGACTAGTTAACAGAAACAGTTAGCTAAGAGATTATTTTCAATAAGTATAATTATTAATTACTACATTATTTTAGAAACTAAGCTTTTTGTGTGCATATTAATGTCCTTTGTGCACTAGTTGCAAAGCATGTGTGTGTGTGTGCGCACATGCCCAGCTGAAAGGGAAAAGTGACCAAAACCCGTTCTGGTATCAGCTGATGAGAATACATAAATAAAACCAGCTGAGTTTCAATGGAAATAAATATGGTTAGAGGAGTAAATTAAAAACTGGTTGGGGAGAATTGCAATTGTATGTGATCAGATAAAGTGACTAAGGATTACTTGAGAGATGATAGTTTAAAAAAGTATAAAATATAGGATTGCACAATCAAAGACCCAGTGGATCAAATATCTCAGCAAATCTTGAAAAGCTACTCCGTGGAGCTTTGATTAAGTTAATCAGTTTGGTTTTGGAGACAGTGCCATAAATGTTAAAGTGAGATAGTACTATTTGAGCTCAGACAGTTTGGTTTAATCATGGTTCATTAATGTTTATATTGGAGAACAAGAATGATGTCTAGACAATATCTAAATATTGCATCTTTGTGAACTGCAGTACGTCTCTTTCATCCATAGTCTACTCAAAATGTACAGCATGAAACACGATAAGACGCAGTCACTGTGTTTGTATTAATCACACTGAAATGCTAGAGGAACTCAGCTGGTCTTTTCAGCATCTATAGGAAACAAAAATATATTGCCAATGTTTTGGGCCTGAGCCCTTCTTCAGGAAAAAATCAGTAAAGGCAGAAGCCAGATATTTCAGAAAGTCTCAGAATTCACACAATGGAAGAGGAATCCAGACCAACAAAAAGAGTTACTTGGATGTGATTAGAGTAGGAAGAATTTATCATGTCCATGAGAAAGGAGAGAGGGAATAGAGAGACAGCTGAGGAAGCAGGGGTTGGGAGGGCGGGTGTTTAATGAAAGCCAGAGAAGTCGATATTAATGCTATCTGGTTGGAGGTTGTCCATTCGGAAAATGCGGTACTATTCTTCCAATTTATGACTGGTCTCAGTCTGGCAGTATATGAGACCATGGGCAGACATGTTGACAAGGGAATGGGATAGAGAATTGAAATGGGTGGCCACTGGGAGATCCATTCTACTGCAACGGACAGAGCCGAGGTCCTCAAAAAACCAATTGCCCAGCCTGCATCCAGTCTCTCCAATGTAGAGAAGACCACAATGGGAGCAGTAGATGCAGTAGACGGCCCCTGCAGGTTCACAATTGAAATGATGCTTCACTTGGAAGGACCCGAATGGTACTGAGGGAGGAGGTGTGGGCACAGGGGTAGGTCCCAAGAGGATGATTGGTGGGGAGGGATGAGTGGACAAGGGAGTCACGGAAGGAACTGACCCTGCGGAAGGAGGAGCGTGGAGGAGAGAGGAATATGTGTCTAGTGGTGGGATCACATAGTAGGTGGTAGAAATCGCAGAGGATGATGCATTAGATGCGGAGGCTGGTGGGGGTGGAAGGTGAGGACAAGAGGAATCCTGAACTTGTTGTGCGTGTGAGTGCTGAGTTGATTGTGGTTGAGGCAAAGCCACGTTCTTTGAAGAAGGAGGACATCTCTGATGATCTGGCATGGAAGTACTCATCCTGGGTGCAGATGAGACGGAGATGAAGAAATTAGGAGAATGGAATGGAAGAGGTGTAGTCAAGGTAGCTGTAGGAGTTGATGGATTTGTAGAAGATGTCTGTCGAGAGTTTGTCTCCTGAGATGGTGACAGAGAGATTGAGGAAAGGGAGAATGTTGCTAGAGATGGACTAAATGTTTTTGAGGTTGGGATGGAAGTTGGCAGCAAAGTGGATGAAGGCAACAAACTCATTATGGGTACATGAGACAGCACTAAGTAGACATTGATGTCACAGAAGAAGAGTTGAGGGGCCTTTCCTGTGTAGGCTTGTAGCATGGATTGCTTCATGTAGCCAACAAAAAAGGCTGTCATAGCTGAGGCCCATGTGGTTACCTATGGCTACCCCTTTAGAAACATAGATAGAAGATAGGAGCAGGAGTAGGTCATTTGACCCTTCGAGCCTGCTCCGCCATTCAACGAGATCATGGCTGATCTTAAAGTTCAGTACCCCGTCCCTGCCTTCTCTCCGTAACCTTTAATACCCTTATAGTGAAGAAATATATCTAATTCCCTCTTAAATATATTTAATGAACCTGCCTCTACTGCCCTCTGTGGCAATGAATTCCACAGATTCACCACCCTCTGGGTATAGAAATTCCTCCTTATCTCGGTCCTAAATGGTTTGCCTATTATCCTCAAACCATGGCCCCAGGTTCTTGATTTTCCCATCAGTGGAAACATCCCATCTGCATCCACTCTGTCCAGTCCTGCCAAAATTTTATATGTCTCTATGAGATCCCCTCTCAATCTTCTAAACTCCAGGGAGTACAATCCCAATTTGCGCAATCTTTCCTCATTAGTCATTCCTGCCATTCCAGGTATCAGCCTGGTGAATCGCCTCTGCACTCCTTCCATTGCAAGAACATCCTTCCTTAGATAAGGTGACCAAAACTGCACACAATACTCCAGGTGGGGTCTCACCAAGGCCCTGTACGGCTGCAGTAAGGTATCCTTGTTCCTATACTCAAACCCTCTTGATATGAAGGCCAACATACCACTTCCCTTTTTAACTGCCTGCTGTACCTGCATGCTCGCCTTCAGAGACTGGTGTACAAGTACCCCTAGGTCTCTCTGCACTTTCCCATCTCTTAATCTATTGCCATTCAAATAGTAATCTGCCTTTGTATTACCAAAGTGGATAACCTCCCATTTATCCACATTGTAGTGCATTTGCCATGTATCTGCCCAGTCCCTCAATTTATCCAAATCACACTGGAGCTTCCTGACCCCCTCTTCCGTGCACACAACCCCTCATAGCTTAGTGTCATCTGCAAATTTGGAGATATTACATCCAATCCCCTCATCCAGATCATTAATGTAAATTGTGAACAGCTGGGGTCCCAGTACAGATCCCTGTGGCACCCCACTGGTCACCGCCTGCCACTCAGAAAATGAGCCATTTATCCCAACTCTCTGTCTTCTACCTGCCAGCCAGTTCTCAATCCACATCAATACTTTTCCCCCAATCCCATGAGCCTTGATTTTGTAAGCCAGTCGTTTACGTGGGACCTTATCGAAGGCCTTTTGGAAGTCCAGGTACACCACATCCACTGGCTCTTCCCCATCTATTTTACCTGTCACCATCTCAAAGAATTCCAATAGATTTGTCAAGCACAATTTACCTTTTGTAAATCCATGTTGACTCTGTCCGATCCCTTCTCTGCTAGTCATATGCTCCGCTGTTACATCCTTAATAATGGATTCCATCATTTTGGAGACATCACCACTACTTATGTAAGGCTCACTGGCCTATAATTCCCCACTTTTTCTCCCTTTTTAAACAGTGGGGTAACATTAGCTACCCTCCAATCCATGGGTACTGATCCTGAGTCTATCGAGTTCTGGAAAATAATTCTTAAAGCATCTGCTATCTGAATGGCCATTTCCTTAAGTACCCTAGGATGTAGATTATCATGCCCTTGGGATTTATCTGCCTTCAATCCCATCAATTTCCCCAAGACCATGTCCTTAGAGATACTGACTTCTTTCAGTTCCTCCTTTGCATTAGTCTCTATGTTTCCCAACATCCTTGGGAGGTTATTTGTATCCTCTCTTGTAAAAACAGAACTAAAGTAAGAATTTAATTGGTCTGCCATTTCCTTATTCCCCATTATATATTCCCCTGATTCCGTCTGCA